>NW_016692104.1:0-3221 GCF_001604755.1 Lepidothrix coronata | reverse complement strand
ACAATGGGGGAAAAGAAATCAAAATGAGCAAACCTGGGGTGCGCCAGTAGGTTTTTGTACTGTTTTAATTTATATGATTGCATAAATGGTATCATTCAGAAAGGCAAATTTCTTTCCACAGTGTGTAATCTCTCAACGTAGAACTGTTTCCCATGTACTGTGCTGTGGAATGGCAGCCAGCATTTCAGGGCTAAACAGTATAAAATTATGAGGTGTCCACCAAAAGGAACAAAAAATGAATTATGCTTCTTCAAATTGCTACTCTGATTCAAAGTGCCAGCGCTCAACCTTTTATTCCAAAGAGATATTCATTTGAATCAGTTTCAAAATCAGAGCCACTAATGAGGATAATTAAGTATGCAGTTGGTTTTGCCTACAAATAATAATCACTACAGAAAAAAAAAAGCACGCAGAGTTCCATTATCATTCTCCCAGGACAGAAACTTCCATTAAATCAAAGCAGGATTCCACAATTAAAAGAAAAGGTCCTCAGGTGAAACCATAGAAAGAAGTAGAACTCACAGACGAGTTGCCTCTCTGGAAGGGGGAGAAGTGGGGGGTTTTGGGGCAGTGCACTGTAGAGACCTGAATGGGCAGAAAAATGCAATGGATGGAAGTGATGGGAGCCCTTAATCAGCTAAAAAGGAATAATCTGTTTGTGGTTTAAAAGTTTACTTTTATTTGCGTGTCCAATAATGGATTGAATGAAAAGGCAGATGCTGCATCCAAAGCAGGGAGGGCAGCAGGTGAGGGGGGGGTTTTTGCCCTTTTGCCCCTTCGGTTGGGCCCCCCCTTGCGGGGTTGCTCCAGCCCTGGGATACCCAGCACAGGAAGGACATGGAGCTGTTGGGGAGAGTCCAGAGGAGGCATCAAGATGATCAGAGGGCTGGAGCAGCTCTGCTGGGAGGAAAGGCTGGGAGAATTGGGATTGTTCAGTCTGGAGAAGAGAAGCTTTGGGGTGACCTGATTATGGCCTTCCAGGACCTGAAGAAGCCTGAAAGCAAGATGGAGAGAGACTATTTCCAAGGGCCTGGAGTGATAGGACAAGGGGGAATGGCTTCAAACTGACAGAGAGTAGGCATAGATCACATATTAAGAAGAAATTTTTGGCTATGAGAGTGGTGAGGCCCTGGCACAGGTTTCTCAGAGAAGCTGTGGCTGCCCCATCCTTGGAAGTGTTCAAGGCCAGGCTGGATGAGGCTCTGATCAATCATGCTTCTCATGTCCTCAGGAAGCTTTCAGGAGCTCTCACTAGTAATGATGGCGAGTTCAGTGGGTTCCTGCATCTTCAGCCTGGAAGGAATCTTTGTTATCACAGCTGACAGTTGTCTCTGTTAAAAGCTTCTGTAAATCCAAAGCAGGGTTGAACATGTACCACAGAAAGCTCTGTCCCAAAACTATGAGAGAAAGGCAAAGGAAAACAGAGGGGAAGATTTGGATGATGCCCAGTTTATCCCACTCCCCTTCCACGCTGAGCCACTTGAGGGGAAAGGTATGTTCTCCTTGGCAAGAAAATTATTGCTCTGAAAGAAAGGTAAGGATGGAAATCTGGAGCTTGGCTGAGCCTGCACAGCTTCTACCCTGACACCATCAGCGAGCCCATCCAGTAAATCCAAGCCTGAGAATCCGAAACACGTGCTGACAGCCATCAGCATTCAAAGCACAAGGTTTTACTGTAAGAAATCACACAGAAGCATTGCTAAATGCATTAGTGTTGAAAGAAAACGCAGGAAGAATGAGGTCAAAGCTTTGGTGGTGCAGTGTTTCCAACACAGACACCATTTTGCACACTGGGTAGTCCCTGCTAAAGGAAAACGCACAATCTGCCCACCACGGGAATAAGCAGAGCAACCTCTGCAGCACTGCCTGAAAAAAACCAGAGTTCTGCCAGAAACTGCTGAAGAGATGAGTAGTGCTGAACTCTACTGTGTTTCCTAATTAGGAAATGCTGAACAAAACCTGTAGTCTTAACAGTCCCAAGTCACCCCCATCACCACCAGCACATGAAGGACAAAATGTTATATTAGTGGGGTGCATCATTTGCCTCACACATCACATAACATTGTGTTATAAGTGCATTTCCATTCAAGAAGATTCATTCAGCTCTCTCTCGTGATTCTTCTCTTTTCATCTCAGATTTAAATGCAATTAACTGCAATTTGAGCAAGAAAGAGTCCTTATTGCACGAGTCTGCAGAAGTGGAAGAGATCAGGGTACTTGAAAATGCAGGAATGGGAAAAGATTCCTGAGTCACAGGCAAGAAAATACATATCCCTGTGAACTACTCTGCAGGGAGATAAACCTGGGCTCTAGAAAAGG
Source organism: Lepidothrix coronata (assembly GCF_001604755.1). Classification (NCBI taxonomy): domain Eukaryota; kingdom Metazoa; phylum Chordata; class Aves; order Passeriformes; family Pipridae; genus Lepidothrix; species Lepidothrix coronata. Next base: position 902 of record NW_016692104.1, on the reverse strand, counting down.
CTCTGTGGAGCAAACCCTTGCCTGGATTAGAAATCCCTGCAGGAGAACAACCACCTGGCACTGGATTTCCTGGTGTGCTGTAGGATTTCAAGCCACTGTAGAACACGCAGCACATCTTAAACGTTTTGCTGCACTAATGTTGCTCCACAGCTGTGCTGGACTTTTCCACCCATGGGGACAAGTTCTCCACTCGACTGGACTGTTTCTGACAGTTTGCCTGTCATATTAGACAGGGCAGGCTCGGGCTGAGTCACAGCAAGAGCACAACTGCAGAACAAGAGCAGCCCTTCCCCGAGCTCCAAACAGCACCAGCAGAGGAGTGAAGAGGACACAGCTGCCTGACTTGCTCAGGGGATGGCTCTCAAGTAACACAGAATTAAAAGAAAAAAAAAAAAAAAAAAAAGGGGGGGAGGGAGAGAGGAAAAAAACCCACAAAACCCACCTAGCAATTACTTCTGGTCAGCATAAACAGCCAGTGCCAATAAGATCTAAGCAGACAGCCTCACTTCTGTGAAGCAGAGTTGTATATAATAATGACAACTTTAATAAAGAAATTGCTGAAAGGCTCCTGATTTGGCCCCAGTAATCGTCAAAATAAAACAGTGACTCACACTTCCACTGAGCAGCTCAAATACTACAGCACAGTAATATCAAATATGGCATTATAATATAAGATAAGCGTATCTATGTAATATAAGGACATGTAGTGACAGGACAAGGGGACATGGCTTCCAACTGAAAAAGGTCAGGGTTAGATTAGATATTAGAATTAAATTGTGAGAGTGGTCAGGCCCTGGCACAAGTTGCCCAGAGAAGCTGTGGCTGCCCCTGGATCCCTGGAAGTGTCCAAGGCCAGGTTGGACAGGGCTTGGAAGAAGGATGACAATGTTCTACACAAATCT
>NW_016692103.1:0-3225 GCF_001604755.1 Lepidothrix coronata | reverse complement strand
TGAAAGCTCAGAGAGTATGAGAGAAAAATTCTGCAGCAAAAATTATTGCTTTATCTTGATACATAAAGGAGTTAGGAAAATAAAAAAAATTATCTTTATTAAGTTTTGTTTAATCAATTTGGGTCTGAGGGAGCTCATTCCAGATACTGGAGCTTTAGGGGAGGTGAAGCACCATCTGGCCATGTCAACCAGGTGCCATGTCAACCCCCACTCACTGCATAGCAAAATAATGCTCTCAACTTCATCCTCTTCCCTCCAGAGTCTTAACATTTGTGGGACCAAAGACCTACGGAAGCCTCCTGTCAAATCACTGATTTGTATGCCTCTGGACAGTATGACATGCTGTGAGGACATTTCTGCCTGCTGTCTGTGCATGGTCTGTGTCATCTGTGCAGGAAGAGTTATAAATGGGAGCCAGTAAAACCATGAAGTCATCATGTCACGCTCAAGATTTAACATAGAAAATCCTAACTCCTGGCACATGCTATGCTGGAGCCTATAGGTGGTTCTGCAACAGTAAAATCCCATCTCTTAGACCCAAAACCAGAGGTTTTTTTTTTTTTGTCATGTCTGGATATTAAAACTCCTTTATATTTTTTTTTTTTATAGATTTGCAGAGATAACCAGAAATCACGCTGGTTGGGATCTTTTCATCATATAATGAACAAATTTTCTTTTATGAGCAAATGGAAGAGAATTTTGTTTGTTTGGGAATGGGAACAGACAAAGAGGGGTGATGAGCAAACCATATGTAAATGTAATGTGTGTCTGGGGCATGACTTTGCACTGCTCCAAGAATTAAAAAAATCGCAGGAACTGGGAAAAAATTCCTGTTGTTGATTGATTTTTCTCACTATTTTTGTGATGCTAGTGTGTGGGGTATAAATACTCCTGCAGATGATCTCCCTTGCTTCTTCTTTCTGTGAGCCTTAATCAATAAGCCAAAGAGCTGTCTATACAAGAGGTGGGTGCATCCATGCTCACTCCTCCCGAGTTTCTTTGCTTGATAACTGTACACTGTGATTTTCTTTCTGCCTTTGAGTGGCAGGCTCATGAAGCTGTTTCACAGCAGAATTACCACGAAGGCATGAGGCAGGAATTAAAAGCTAGTGAATGAACCTAGAAATGCCAGCTCTTGGTGCAGAGCACCACTACTAACCACTACAACGATCAACTGCAAGCTGCCAAGTGATTGCCATCACTCATGAGAAATTCACTGAATTTGGCACAGGGTTCAATGAGCCACCTATACCTTTGAGCAATGTGGAAATCATATGTGATTTCCAATGTCATTTTGTTGGCATTAAACACAAATACACATACACACACACACACACACACACACACAAATTGGTGCTGTTTTGAAATGTGATGAGTAGGCTTTGAGCTGTTGTGGTGGTGGGTATTTTCTGGTTTTGTTTCTTCAGGATATGAGCCCTGTTACTAACTTTGCTTTCTGCCTTCTTCCCCTTTCCAGGGCCACATCTTTAAAGGGACAGAACAGATACTTAAAACCGGAGGGGTAGAAGCAGAACAGTTTTCTTAATATTCTAAAAATACAGAGCTTTATTTATGAAGTGTGTGAAGTATTTTAAAAGACAGTCTCAACACTTTATTTTTATTACCACTTGTCTCCAGTTTCTTAAAAAAAAAAATTGACGCTGTACAAAGGTGCCTTTGTGGCCTAATGCTGGCCATACCTAAACTTTAGATTCTAACCATTAAAGCTGGTTATACAAGACCTGTGTAAATTTTCATTATATCCATTACTACTGATTTCACACAAATGAGCATTTCTGATGGAATAAAAAGGAAGGCCCAGAGCAAGCCTAACTATTAAAAAAATTTCTGTGACACATTTCACAACAGTAAGTTGTTACTTGGTGTCACTGGCTATATTCCATCTTGTGTAATTCGATTTTGCCTACATGAAATTCCCCCTATAGTTCTAACAGGATATGTTTATTTTTTACTTACTGCATGAAAGCCTGCACTAATTTATATTAGCTGAGTTCTGGTCTACAAGTGGCAAAATTTCATGTTCGATAACATTCATAAAAACCATTCGAGCATGTCAAATGTTTCTCACAGGCTTTGGGATTCCCTAAAATGAAAGAAATTCCATCTGCCCGGCTTTTAAATTCCTAGCCATGATACTATCACCATCAGCACAGAGATATGGACTCTGCCTGATTGCTCTGTGAAATGTCAAAAATTCAAAAGCTATCTGACCCTATCTAATACTTTTGAACTCAATGTAATGGTGTAATAGGTGCATTTGCACCTCATTTTGACTGATGTGCTATTGCTGCCGGTACTTGCTTGTCCGGAAAGTTTTTTCCTCATCTCATCGGCTACTAGTTGAGGATGCCCTGAAGTCTTGAAGGTTTGTACCATTAATTGATTTGTCTTTTTTTTCCAACTATGGTGGTTTTGCGGCTGTTTTAAGTATGCATCAGCTTGATGGTGTTCATGTCTAATTTACTTTGAATTAATTAGGGTCAACATTAAACACTGTTTGACAAGAAAGATTTAACATTGTTCTTGGCTCTGCTGCACTGGTAAAATCTTTAGATGCACTAGTATGAACTTTTCAAATTAATTTTAAGCGGTAAAGAATTTGGGATTGTGTCTGTCTTTTATGTCTCAGTCACTTGTAACTGTATACCAGTCTGATTGCATGATCTCTTCTAACCTTCTGATCTCATATAGAGGCAATGGGCTAGTAGCTGTTAGTTTTGGTTTTGTTTATTTTAAAATACATTATGAACATATACCCACTTTTTATTTTTATTTTTTTCCTGTAGCCAGGTAATATTCTTTAGGATTATGTAAAGTGCAGTGCACAGACTCATGTATTGCCACAGCAGCTGGAGAAATTTTATTCCCTTCTGCTGTCTTTCAATGTGGTTTCCTCATCAGTCCAAACTATGAGCATGTGGCACTGCACTGAGTAAATCCATGAAGTAGTTTCACCCGATACTTATTGCAAAAACCCCCACCCCCACTTAAAACCCCCAACATCTGCCCGTTTCTGCTCCATTTTGCAAGGTGAAATTTCCAAAGAATTATTATACTGTTCTCAGCATCCTGCCTTTTTTTCCCTAATAATCCTATTTCTTTATTTTAAAGTTAGAGCTGTCTCTGCAGAGTCCTAATGTATTTTTATCCTATAAGTTTTGCTCAGGACACCCTGAACACTTCTCTGCATAGTGTTCTTTCTCA
>NW_016692102.1:0-3225 GCF_001604755.1 Lepidothrix coronata | reverse complement strand
CTCTTTCCCCCCGCGTGTCCCCCCCTCCCCGTCCCCGGCGGCCCGGGCAGGGTGCGCGGCCGCGGAGGCGGGAGCATCCCGACATGGGACAGCGCTGCCCGTCACGGCGCCGCGCCGCCGTCGCCACAGAAACTTTTGTCCCGGCGGCCAATCAGGGCGCGGGGGGGGCGCGGAGCGGCGCTGGGCCCGGCCCGGTGCGCCGCCGCCGCCGCCAGCCCGCCGCGGAGCGCAGCGCGGAGCGGAGCGCCTGAGCCCAGCCCAGCCCAGCCGAGCCGAGCGGCGGCCCCGGCGCATCCCCAGCCGTGCGCGGGCCGGCCGCGCTCCCCGGCCGCGGAGGTGCCGCACGGCTGCGGGCGGGGGCGCGGAGCCGGGCACTGGATGGCGGAGGCGCGGGCGGGCGCGGCCGCGGAGAGGCGACGAGAGGAAGCGCCACGGCGGAGCTTTCCCCCCCGAACGGAGGGGGTGTCCTGCTTGACGCGGCGGGGGAGACCGGGGAGAGCGCGGAGATCTCCGGCGTGAACTGAAACTGTGGCAAAGGGAGGGGAAAAAAAAAAAATCAGGATTGCTTTTTTTTTTCTTCCTTCTTCCCCCTTTAAAAAAAGGGGGGTTTTGCTCAGCATCCGCACGCAAACTTACTTGAATGCCTTGTAGCCAGTTTAGCCCAGAGACCAAAGGATACCCCGCACCCGAGGAGTCCTACATGTGTGAGCACCATCATTACACTGGCAGAGCAACGAGAGCCGCCTCCTTTCCTGTACCAACATCCTCCTGGGACTGATCTCTCCTTTGGTCCAATATCTGAGCCTATCTTGTATATATCTGGCCTTTTCTTTCTTTCCTTTTTTTTTTTTTTTTTTTCCTTGTCCCCTCCATCGGCTGGGATTGCTAAGTAAATAAATAGAGGAAAATTCCTAAAAGGGCATATTAAAATTCAGTGGGACTCAATATGAGGAAGTGAATGGTCACAGACCATTTTTTTAATTAAAAAATATGTACTTTAAACGCGGATCGGATGCATTAGGCTTAGAAAATAGCAGGTAAGAACTTTCTTTCCAGTACCTTCATGCCCGGAGCGGGGATATCTGATGCAAAGCCGCCCAGCCTTGGAATAAAGGGGGAGCAAAGAGACCAGTGTGCCCTTCAGTGCTTCCTCCATCCTGCGCGGCGCGGCGGCTTTGGGAAGAGGCACAGCCCGCCAGGACAGAGACAGAAAACCCAGAAAGCCTTCGGAGAAGACAGCCGAGGGCTGCCGGGGTGGAGGAGGGTGGGCTTTTCCTCTTCTTTCCCCCCCCTTTTTTTTCTTTTTTCTTTTCTTCACCTGCACTATCCAGGGTGAATCCGGGTGCAGTTGATGTATGGAAAAGAAGAAGGATCCGAGTCAATATTTTCTTTTCGCTAAGCCGAGGGATAGGATTTTAATTATTTATCCAACCGAACCCTCTCCGGGTAAGACGCTGCTGGAGCCAGTGGGATAGTCCTACCTTGCACAATTATTAAAGAGACTGATCACGTACAGTGGAAGGATAAGAGGAGCCTCCACCAGACCCGTTTTGCCTCCTGTGAAAAAAAAAATGAAGGAGAACATTGCCACACTATTGAATTGATTGCTGCCCCCCATCCCCCTCCCGGCCCCCCACCCCCCCGAACAACCACCACCACAACAACAACAAAAAAAAAAAAAGAAAAAAAAAAAGAAAAAAAAATCCGCTGGGATCTGCCTGCACCGGGACCTCCTTCGCTCCGGCTCGGAGGTGGATGCATTTTTCATGAGCGCTGGGTGAACAGGTGCAAAGTGCGGCGGGGCGGCCCGGCCCCGCACCCCGGCCCGTTTCGTGTGCGTGTCCGTGTGTCTGTCCGTGTGTGTGCGTGTGTGTGCGCCCCGGCGTGTGCATGTGTGCGTGTGTGTACTAGGAGATTATGGAGAGCAGCGACCGGGACATGTACCGCCAGTTTCAAGACTGGTGTCTCAGGACTTACGGGGACTCTGGAAAAACCAAGACGGTGACCCGTAAAAAATACGACCGGATCGTCCAGCTCCTGAACGGCTCCGAGTCGAGCTCCACGGATAATGCCAAATTCAAATTCTGGGTCAAATCTAAAGGCTTCCAGCTCGGCAACTCGGACGAGGTCAGTGGTGGTGCTGGAGGAGGGAAGCAAGTGCTGTACGTGCCAGTCAAAACCACGGTTAGTAGAGAATTGTCTTCCTTGTTCTATGTCGGCCGCTGCAGCCCGCTCCGGGAGCGAGAGGCGCAGGGGGAGCCACAGCCACAGTTGGCTCCTTCCTCCCTCTTCCCCCAAGTCATCATCACCATGTTGCGTTTGCCTGTCACATTATACACCGCCGAGGTCTTTGTGGGTCCTTTCATTTAAAGCGATCGCGCGCACAACGCACCCCACCGGGTCGGTGTCGTTCTTCCCTTCGTCCTCCTCATCCTCCTTGTCCCCCCCGTTCCCCCGGGCCGCCGCGGCGCGGTTTGGGTGGGCTATTGTCCCGCCGCCGCCGCCGCTCCGGCCATTGTGCCGGGCCCTGCCGCCCCGGGCAGCGGCCCCCGCCGCCGGCGGGGCTGATGGATGGCGCACGGGGGTACCCTGCCTGGCACAAAGCCAGGCGCGGCGCCGGGCGGTGGTTCCCCGGGATATCGGTTGGGGGTTATAATTTATTTATTTATTTATTTTTATTTATTTATTTTTTTTTTTTATTGTTAGCCTGCAGCCCCGGAGCCGCCGCCGAGCGGCCACGAATGTGCCCAGCTTGGCTGTGAAGGGCCGGCTGCGCTCGTTAAGGGGCGGCGGGGGAGAGAGAGGATGCTCAACAAAGGGAGAACGGGGTTCCGCATGACCGAGGGAAGGGTGCATTTTGTGACTCTTTTTGGGGTCGCGGGAGCCCCTCAGCACTCCGTTCAATGCGCTAGGGTAGCGTGGCATCCCCGGCAGGCGCTGGCGCCGCGGACTCGGTGCAGGTCTGACAGCGGGAGAGCTATTATGCTTGGTGGTGGCAGGAGCGACAGATTTTCCTATTTAAGAAGATGGGGGCTGTTGGTTGCAAGTAGGTTTTGCCTATTGAACTCTCTTAATGTATCATTATTCTTACTTCTTATGTGCTGGGTCACGCAAACTAAGCTTCTTTTGTCTGTGCGTGGGGCGGGTGTGGAGGGGGAGCCGAGAAAGGAAACCCAGCAATTAAAAATATTTCTGCCTGGGCATTTGGCTTGGATGAGCAATATT
>NW_016692101.1:0-3226 GCF_001604755.1 Lepidothrix coronata | reverse complement strand
CAGGCTCGAAGGGTTAATGACCTTTCCCAAATCTTCGCTCGCGAAGAGTGGCCATACAAATAGCCCTAGTAAATTAGGTACATTGCAGAGTTCGTCTTCTCTGCCAGTCATGTAATCTGCAGGCATGGCAATAAAATTAATTTATTCTATTTCTTACCAGAGTCATGGAACCTCTTTGCTAATCAGTGAAGTACACTTCAAGATTAAAGCCATCACTGTTCTTAGATTTACACTGTAGACAGCTAAGGGTTCACTGGCATCTGAGAAGTACACGAGTGGAACTTTAATGGATATCAGAACTATAAATTATAATAGAGCTAAGGCAGTCATTAAGGTAAAGCATATCCCTAGGCACCAAACCCTGTATTCTACTTTGACATGTACAGCTTCCAAAAATCCTACACTAAACTGGAGGGTTTATTTAATCCTCATCAGACTATACAGGGGCCAAGGATTTTTCATAATTAAACTCCTAAGTTTGTCCTTTGGTCTCACATTCACTTACTCCATTTGACAGTACCAGGTTATTTATGCATATCCCTTACACACGCGAGAATGGTGGGCAGATGTTTTGCAGAGCTTTAACTTAGACAGGCTGAAGATCTGCATTAATCCAAGAAGACAGCGAAGTTCACAAATCTTCCTGACTACAAATGGGGAGAAGTTTAAGCTGTTATCTCATTGACTAAAGAAAGTAGTTCAGCCCCTCTGTAGGACTTCAGACCTTCAGCCCCCATGACTGATTGATATGAAACTGTGGCACTTTTAGTCTTTAGTCTAAATTAAAGGGAAAAAAAATGCCATAAAAATAGAGAATGTGGTAATACTACAGCACACTGCAACCTTCAAAATGCTGTTATGAATGGCAGATATTCAAACCGCGGCAGGCCAGAGGGTGGACTTTAACTATGCCAGTTAGATTTCTGCTTAGCTTCCCTTCCAAAGCCAGCTTCCCATCTCTGTTCCTGCATCAGCCTTAATGGTCCCCTTCCATAATCACCGTTTACAATAGTCAGACGAAAAAGCTCTTCATTTGTCAACACCCGTACACACTCTGATAATTTCTGTGACATCTTCTTAATTCTGCCACTTGCACTTCCTGTAGGATTGTCAGCCACAGCCATGGAGGCATGTGGACAGGTATAGGTTTTAATGTAAGGTACTTTGTTTATTTTCCTTAAGTAATTAACTGAATATGAAAAGTCACAAAATGAGCCTGAAGTAGAAAACAGGTATCTATATGCATTTTAGTGAATTATATATAAAACCCCTATAACAAGTGGTTCCTTGTGAAAATTGTAAAGACATTTTTATAGCCTTTTTCTTAGTTGGCTATTCCCTGATCTGGTTAATATCACAAAAATGTAACGCTCTCTTCCCTTTCTCTCTTTCCCTCATCACAGCTACTGTTCAATCAAATGGACAGATTCCCCAAATTACTCGTCGTTTCAGTGCAGAATTTCCAGACACTCAGAAGAAAGTGGATACATCAGAGGCACAGGTGAGCAGTGCACTAGTTAAATGTCACCTGTGAACCAGTTCTTCAAGTTTGATTTTTTTCACACACTGTCTTCCCCCCTCAAAGTTCCAGTGTACTTACTATGAAAAGGATTTGGCTCCTGGGAAAAGTGGCTGATTCCTTCTGACCTTCCTTGTGCTTTGCACGCTGCAAACAGTGTGTGTGCTGCACAAGAAGCCAGGAGCCACTGGTGGGAGGTGAAGGCACAGCCACCACCACTTCTGTTCTTCAGAACAAGCAGCCATGAGTTCACATAGCAGGAAAAGGAATGTGCCTATTGGGATTATCTCAAAGTGTCTTCTGTCTCTGCCAGAAAAAAAGGTCTTGCCTTAGAAACACGAAGTATACAAGTAGTGTTTTCAGCAGGGAACACTGCAGCTGAAGAGGAGTGTGTAAGAAAGGAGAAAGTGTGAAGAAGTAAGGGAAAACATTACATATTTTCATTAGGCTTTAAATGCATTCCTTGGTTAAGCTCCAAATTTTGTGTGCTTGTACCGTTTCTGGCTATAAAAATATCATAGGGTACAGTATGACAACTTCAAAAACATCCTACAGAAAAAAGTGTGCATTTGTTTGCAGTTCATTATTCAGTCTCTCCACCATGCAGGAAGTGCACAGGACAAATGAAATTCAATTCCTAGAATTTTTATCTCACCTGCATTACATGTCCTACACTTCTTGTTTCTGTCTTTGAGTTCCTCCTTGTTTCTCTGTTCTGGACCCCACTTCCTCTGGAGTAGATCACATTCTCAGAACTCAGCCAGCGGTTCCCTCCTCTTGTGTCTGACTTACTTCCATCTTTGTAGGCAAGGAGCGAGGTAGAGGAGGCATATGCATTATATTTAGCTAATGCCAGAATTAGTGCTGCTGACTGCAGGGGTGCAGAGCACTTTTCTCTAGAAGAAGCAAACAAACAGGAAGAACTATTGGATCTGTGGGCAGTCACAGGGCTTCGATCTCACTGGATTACAAGAGATGTGGTGGGATAGCTTGCATGACCAGAATGTTGTCATGAACAGCTACATGCTGTTTAGGAGAGACAGACCAGGAAGGCACCAGGGTGGAGTTGCCCTTTATGTGAAGCAACAGTTGGAATGTATCGAGCTCTGTCTTTGTGAGGATTATGAGCGAGTCGAGCTTATGGGTTGGGATATGGGCACATTAGTAAGGGTGACATTGTCGTGGGTGTGTGCTACAAGCTGCCTGATGAAGAGGAGGAAGTGGATGAGGCCTCCTCCAGGCAACTAAAAGCAGTCTCAAAGTCACAGGCCCTGGTTGTTGTGGGGGGCTTTAACTACCCTGACATCTGCTGCAGAAGCAACACAGCGAAGCACAAACAGTCCAGGAGGTTCCTAAAAAACACTGATGACAATTTGCTGTCATAGGTAGTGGAGGATCCCACAAGGAATGTGCTGCTTGACCTTCTACTTAGAAACAGAGAAGGCCTTGTTGGACATGTGAAGGTTGGGGGCAGCCTTGGCTGCGGTGACCATGAGATTGTAGAGCTCGGTACTGAACAAAGAAGTAGCAGGACAGTGAGCAAGATTACAACCATGGACTTCAGGAGAACTACCTTTAGCCTCTTGAGGGATCCTCTTGGAAGAATCCCATGGGAAAAGGCTCTGCAAGGAAGATGGGTTCAACTGATAAAAGAGCATAGGTAGAAATGAAAGCTTTGTTTTCAGGACAGCAGACTTCTCCACATGT
>NW_016692100.1:0-3226 GCF_001604755.1 Lepidothrix coronata | reverse complement strand
GCCGTTTGTGGAACTCCCCGCCCTGAGGGAAGTACTGAGCATTCCTGCCTGAATTGGAGAATATATAATCTTGGAGCCTTGGAACTTTTTAACAACTCCTGGGATCCAGAGGAACACTGCAGATAACCACTCTCAACCAGACTGCAGACCACCACTCTCGACTGGACTGCAACCACCACTTTTCAACCAGACTGCAACCATCACTCTCGGCCGGACAGCAATCGACACTCTTGACCAGACTGCACCAGCACTCTCACCAACAGGTTTTCCCCTCTCCTTTTACTTTGGACACAGGGGGCCCAAAGAACACCACTCTCTTCATGCCCCAGGGTGCTGGGTTATACATTTGGGGTTTGTGGGTTAAAACCAACTGTTTGTCTGTATAATTGTACTTATTGTATTATTTTATTAAATTGTTATTCTGATTTATAATCTCTCTTTTGAGTTGAGTTCATTTCCCCTGCTGGTTTACCTTTAAACCAGCACAACTGTCAACTCTCATCTATAATCTCAAATAAGAAGGCTGAAAGAGAAACGGAATGGAAGCTTTCTTAAAGGTCAGCAGAGAGTACATGGAACCACAAGCTCTTCTGTTCCACTGGGTGTCTTGCACACCCTTTTGAGTGAAAATGAACCGCATGAATGGAGTCTCACTTCTTCCATCTTCTACAATGTTGAGTACTACTCAGCAGTTTCACGAGGGGTTTCATGGTAAATAAATGGATAAACAAGACTCCATTCTTGTAATCAACCCCGAAAAATATTTTCAGGTCCCTTTACATAAAGAAGTGGCCACAACAAGAGAACTACAGATTTTTTTTGTAATTCTATGAAGATATTTAGGCCTTAGCACTGAGAAAATATGCTTTATTTTTTTCAGTATGGAAAAATGGCTTTGCTCTGATTAGGGATAAGACATGTTCCAAAATTCTCCTACATAGTCCTACCACCATACATACCGGATACCTCACTATAGTTTGGGAATAAGCCATCATGAGCATCTCATATTTGGGAGTCACTGCCTAAGCAGATCCTCTACCACAGAATACTCTGGGATGGGTCTGTCTCAGTCTTTCCTGCTAAGGCAGTTATGCTCACCTGAAATAAATAGCAGATGAAGAACCAAGGTGTTCCCTAAAAACCTTGATATCCATAATTTTTTCTAGCTTACTGAATATTTATTATACAGAAAGAAATGGTTCAAGCTCTTGTAACATGGTTCTCAGGACACAGAATTTCAAAGCTCCCCTTCCAAGCATGACAGAGGAGGCACTGAAATTTGGGTCTTAGAAGTCCAGGTTTTCTAATCTACTGTCTTTCTTGATATAAACTGCCTCACCTCTGTGAGGCAAATCGCTCTTGTCAATCTAGTCCTTTGCTTCCAGATTTCCGGTGTTTATAGACACAAGCAAAACCTGAGCAATTCAAGTTAAAAAAACCAAACATTCTGTTCAACCCAAAATCAGTGGGTTTGACTCATACATACCAATCAGAAAATTTTTTGTCTATCCATTAAGCCAAAAGGAAATAGAGGTGCTTTCAGAATTACTGGTTTCTTATGCATGCCAACCTTGGAGTCAAAGTACAGCACAGAGCCATCATAAATTACCATAAGTCAACTGTTTTAAATAGCATGAAGAGCCCAGGACTCTGCCTTGCTGAAGACCCAGTAAGTGAAAAATTATTTTGAAGCTGAAGTCTTCAAACCCAATTCACTCTGCCCTTTGCTTCTGATAGGCAAGTAAATGCAGATACACACAACATCCCCTGCCCCTTCAGAGCAAAGTCCAAGTGCCAAAACTGCCTTCTGCAAACACATACAGCAATGCTCTGCATGAGGTTTGGGCATATAGAGTTTGTTGTCTACAGGCCAGCAACAGAGAGTTTCAGGGACCAGTTGTACACTTTGATCCTTTTGATGTGAAAACTTCTACGTAACAGTAGTCAGGAGAATTCTTGCAGGGCACTGCATTCTCCTTTTGTGAGCTTAGTCCTGAACAATGTATTTGTGCAATGACTCAGAGGAAGGCACTGACTCTTGAATGTAAAGCCTGCACTAGACCAATGGTCTCCTCAATTCTACCCCTGACATCTGGGGCCATCCTCCAATGCTTTTTGGCACTGTGGCATTTGGAAGTTCAATAACCTTTGAGTGACTGGCTGAACATTCAGAGCTGGTAACGGAAACAGCCGAACTTTCAATACACGAAGTCATTCTATAAAGGGAGCTCATAAGGGAGGGAACCAGCTACTGCAAGAGAATTCCAATAACAGAGGCTACCACAAAATTCCTGTTTAATATGAAACCAGCCATGCTGACAGAAGTAGACTGGGCATTGTACACTGGATTTATTCTGGGCCTGCATTTTGTCAGTCTCAGAAGTAGCCCAGTGTGACAGGATGCTGAAATCACTGAGTTAAAATCAGGCAAGTCACACCTCTCACACTGCTCAGTGTGTGCATAGGAACAGCCACATGGAGTCAGACTAGAAGCCTGGCCAATCCATTACACTTTCTCCAATAGCATACAAATAGGTAGAGTACAATAGTATTATTAGCCCTTTTTATAAAATAAACCCTACTGCTGCCATGCTTAAAATTATCTAACTCAATATTGAAGCAATACTGCACAGCCGTTTTCGATCTTCCTCAGCTCTGGTCTACAGCTAGAAGGTCGAGCAGAGGCCAAATCTAAATTGAAGAGTCTTCTGATTGCTTAGCTTCCTCAGATGAACACAGAGAGGTAGGTGGGAGTCACAGCTCTGAGAAAGAAAAAGAGGGGAGAAGCTGGACCACAGATCATCCTGTCCTGGATTGCCACAAACACAATCACGAAACAAGCTGGTTTAGCTTCCCTGTGACCTGTCGGCTTTCACACTCCATCTGCCCCGTACTCAGATCCTTTGCTGAGTTATTTCAGCACATTAATTTGCCAGAAAAACTGACTAAAGATTTCCCCTTCTTAACTGACTTCACAGACTGAAATAGTTCAGTTAAGAATCTGCAAATGCCTCTGTCAGAGGAGTTCAGACTCCGGTGAAACTTCAACCAATTTGCTAATAGGGTATCAGCAAAGCACACTCTACTCCCAATAAAGTTGCCACTTCTAAACCAAGAATTCAAAGCACAATCAAGAGAAAAATAAGGAAGCCTTATGTATACAGCCCACACAGCAAGAGTCACTCAACAGAGTTATAAGTTACTTCATTATATTTTGTTCCCACAG
>NW_016692099.1:0-3227 GCF_001604755.1 Lepidothrix coronata | reverse complement strand
CCGCCGCCGCCCGGGCGCCGCCCGCCCCCCGCCGCCGCTGAGCCTGGCCCGCCGCCGCGGCCTCCCCCGGCGGCGCCGCCCGCCCCGGGCTGCCGCAGCGCCGCGATGGAGACGGCGGAGAAGGAGTGCGGAGCCCTCGGCGGCCTCTTCCAAGCCATCATCAACGACATGAAGGTAGGGGTTCCGCCGTCGTGACAGCGCTTACCAACCCCCCTCCCCGCTGCCACCCCCGTGCCGCTCCCCCGGGTGGCCCCCGTAGTGGTCCCGTGGTAGGTACCGGGGCTCCTGTGTTCAGCCCCAGGATGGGGATTGGAACCCCGCATCGGGTACTGGAGCCCAAACATCAGACCCGCAGCGGGTGTCAGGGTCCCACATCGGCTGTAGGAGCCTGGCACGGGGTGCCGGAGCCTCTCATCAGCCCCATACTGGGCATCGGGACCCCGTGCTGGGCGTCGAAGCCCCGGGCATTGCAGCCTCACATGAGCCCTATATCCGTCATCGGATATTGGAGCCCCATCCTGGGGATTGCAGCCCCACATTAGCCCCAGATCCGTCACTGGGTACTGGAGCTCCCTCCATCCTGGGTGTTGCAGCCCCACATCAGCCCTGTTATCCGTTACCGGGTATCAGCGCCCCATGTCAGGCATCGAGGTCTCACATCGGGTGTCTGAGCATGGCACTGGGTGCCAGAGCCCCACATCAACCCCATACTGGGCATCGGGGCCCTGCGTTGGGCATTGGAGCCCACGCTGGGGATCGTGGCTCCGGATCAGCCCCGGGTGCCAGAGCCCCATGTCGGGTAACACAGAGCAGGCATCGCTGCCCCTGACTGGGTGCCACTGGCCCCACGTCGGGCATCGCCGCCCGTCTCAGGCATCCTGTGTCCCCTGCCACCACCACCCCCCCCCCCCCCCCCCCCCCGCTCCCAGCCTGGATTTCTGCCGGATCCACTGGGGTTGACACCAATGGAACAAAAAGGTCCCCCGGCTCCTCAATCCCATTTCCCAACCCGAGGAGGGGACATCGCCTCCACCCTCCCTGGGAGCAGGATGAGGCCGTGTTTAAAAAAAGCCTCTTTTTTTGTTTGTTTTCGTTTCAAGAAATAAAAATAAAAAATGCTAGGGGGCATTTCTGATTGGGGGCTGAGCAGGGAGGAGGTGACCAGCCGTGTTGCTTCACCTGGGGGGCCGAAATTCCCACTGCCAGCTCCAGCACTGAGCTTTAGCCCCAGTCATTTTTGGGAGGCAAAAGCTCTCTTCCTCCTCCTCCTCCTCCTCCTTCTCCTCCTCCTCCTCTTCCTCTCTTCATGCTGCAGACCCGTCCAGACAATGCTGTCATTGCCAAAGCAGGGGAGGGGGGATAAAAAAAAAAATAAAAGCCTTGCTGGGAAGGAGATTAACCCCTTCGAGGGGCAGTGGTGGCTCCACAGCCGGACTCTGGCTCGGGGCCGGGAGAAAAGCTCTAGGGAGAAAATCCCATCTCTCCCCAAGGCAGCAGGATCCAGGGCTGGTGGGGTGATCAGCTCCCTCCTTAAAATGCCTTCACCCCAGCCACCCTCTGCAGGCAGCCTGGCTGAGTCCTACACCCCAGGGGGGAGGTGGGGGCAGCCTGTGCCTCGGTTTCCCCATTCCCTGCCGAGGCTGCGGAGGGGATGAGCCAGCCTGGAGCTACCACCTCCCAGTGACATGCCCAGCACCATCAGGATGTGGTTGGGCTGGGAACCCCTCACCCAAAGAAACCAGCCTGGATTCAATTTCACGCCATTTCTGGGTGGGAAAGGTGAAAGAAAATTGATGAAAAAGAAGGAAACCCCCACTGTGCTACAGCTGGGGCTCAGCTCGTGCCCTGCACAACCCCAGCTGAGCACCGGTGGCACCTAAGGGTGCCTTGTCCCCATCTCCCAGCCACGTGGGTGGCCTGGCACAGGCACTGGGGGACAAATAACTCCCTCCCCAAAGAACTGCAGCGTTGAAGGGCAGCAATGTACTTGGGGTCCTATGGCTGGGACTCCTGCCCAGGACACAGGAGGGCAGAGGGACCTTATTTTGGTGACGGGTGGCTTTTTCGGCACCCCTTGGCCTGTGGTGAGGAGGACTCACTTGGTGGCAGTCCCCAAGCCAGATTCATTCCTGTTGCCTCTTTTCCCACGTGCTCGGCGTCCCTGGGTGACCTTGGCATGTCCTTGTCCCCGTTGTCCTCTTCCCCATCCTCCTCTTGCCTGGCATCGCAGGGGACTGGGGGCATCAGGACCTGCTCCCTTGCTACAGGGGAGCCTCACTCGCCTTGCTCAGGATGGCCATGGAAGGTGGCCCAGGGACAGTGGCCCAGGGATGATGGCAATGGCAGTCCCCAGGGACCCACAGCCAGGGCACTGCCACAATGGACAGATGAAGTGGCACCCTCAGACCTCTTCTTTGCTGACTCATGAGGAAATCGGGGCTTTCATGGTCCCCAGAAAACACTGTCGGGCTGCTCCCATGACACCTCGATGCAAACCTTGTCCCCAGAGCTGCCACCAAGCCAGAGTGCCCATGGGGATGTGTGGTGGCCCACGTCCTGCAAGGCTGGCTCTGATGTCTGTGTCCCAGCCTGGTGGGTGCCTCAGGGGGGTTTGCAGGCCCCTGGCACTGCCATCGGGTGGTGACACCGGGACAGCACCGGGATCTTGTCACTGGGATGACAGCACAGGACCTGACCTTGCTGGGATGGCAGCACCAGCGTGACTTCACCAGGATGGTGACACCAGGACTGGCTCCACTGGGATGGCTTTGCTGGGATAGTGGCACTGCGACCAGCCTCGCTGTAACAGCACTGGAATGGCCTTGCCAGGATGGTGGCACCTGGATAGCTTCAGTGGAATGATGGCACCAGGACTGGCCATGCCAGGCTGGCAGTGGGATGGCCTTGCCAAGACAGCACCAGGATTAACCTCACCAGGACAACACTGACTGTCCTCACTGGGATGGTGGCACTGGGATGGTGACACTGGGATAGTCTCACTGTATGCTTGCACCAGAATTAGCCTTGTTGCAATGGCACCAGGACTGGCCTTGCTGGGATGGCACTGTGGCTGGCAGTACTGGGACAGGCCTCAGTGGAATGGCACCAGGATGGTCTTACTGGGACTGGCATCTCTGAGGCATCACTGGGACCGACTTCACTGGCACCGCGCTGAGATAGCCTTGCTGGAATGGTGGCACTGGGACAGCCTTGGGATGGCCTGACTG
>NW_016692098.1:0-3235 GCF_001604755.1 Lepidothrix coronata | reverse complement strand
AACACATTTCACCTTCGAGACATCAGGTTTCTTTATCTCACTGGGGATGATGCATCTTGGTCCTGTTTCTCCTGCAAAGCCACACCTGAAAGAAAATGCAGAAAACTTTAATATTTGAAGCCACTACTTAACACACTGGGCCTGGGAACCATCAGAGAGTGATTAATTAGGGCTGTTTCTGGGACTGCAGAGGGGTGTTTTGCACACAGATTTTCTATCTGGCCATTTACAGATGGATTAAAAGATAGAGAAAGATTTTATATCTTTTTTATTGAATCCCTTAATTTATCCCATCAAGATAAAAACAGCAGCAATCCCCAAACAAACTTTTCAGAAACCCACCTGCTCTTCCCAAAACACACAAGAACAATGGACTGAAGAAAGGAAATTAAAACCAAAAGAAATTCAATTTATTTTAATGAACTCAGTGCCCGAGATTTGTTTCACCCCTGCCAAACCTCAGAAGAAAACTACAGTAGAAAACCAAAAAGCTGCTGGACTTGGAGCACTTTTAATGCAGAAGGTCAATTAATGCTTGATTTTCATAGTTGGCAACTGTCAACGTGTTGGATCATCTCAGAAAAAAAAATTAAAATGGCCACAGTTCAGAATTTCATTATTTTCTTCGGTCTCTCAAAAAATTCCTGTGCCTTCCCAGTGTGCTCAGGCAGTTTTCCCTGCCTGTCATCCTGATAACTTCTGAATTTTTGGCTGATTTCAGCCTTATTTGGAAATGGGTAGAGACATCTCTCATACAATTAAGCTGTTATTTCTTTACAAGAATGAAAGCTGAAAACAGGTCCTAAGAAAAGAGAGGAAAAGCTTTCCCATGGGAGCATTTTATTGGATAAATTACACCCAGGGATAAACCTCACAAGCATCCTAAATTTGGGGAAAGTCTCTGATTGGCCACAGGGCACAAATCCACAAAAAGCCACACCCGGAATCACTTGTTTCCATCCTGTTAAATCCTCTCATTCCCAGGTAACAAAGCTGCTGCTGGTCTGCAACTACAATGTCACCTGAAAAAAACCCAAACAAATACAACTAAATAATAAACCAGTTTTGGACAAGAAGCCCTGTCCCCTGTGATTCCAGCCTGTTTTGGCAACCAGGGAACTTCCCACGGCTTCCAGCAGGGAAACATCCACATGGACACGGCCACAAGCCTTGGAAGAGTGCTCAGAGCTCAAGGGAGAACTATTCTTGTAAGATAATAATAACAATTATCAGCTCACTGACACCCAGAGAGCATTTCCAGGCAGTTTTAACTCCAGATATGGTTTAACTTTCCTTAAACAGCCCCTTTGTCATGAGGCCCCCTTGGACATGAGGGGGGTTTGTAACACAGGGAGGTGTTTGGACACTTGGAGGGCAGAGGCAAAGCTGCACTTTTGGACCACGAGATGAATTTACTAAATAAACACCTGAGTGTTTCTGCCTCAACCGCAAGCTACACCTTTTTGTAACCTAAAACATCAGATTAAAAAACAAATCTGTTATTTTTTGGCTTTACACCACACTGGTCGACACAGAAAGGGAGTGAGGGGGAAAACCTCACATAATTATTCTTAGAATCCCAGAATAGTTTGGGTTGGAAGGGAGCTTAAAAATCATCCCATTCCACCCACCTGCCATGGGCAGGGACACCTTCCGCTATCCCAGGTTGCTCCAAGTCCCGTCCAACCTGGTCTTGAACACTTGCAGCGATGGGGCAGCCACAGCTTCTCTGGGCAACCTGTGCCAGGGCCCCACCACCCTCACAGGGAAGAATTTCTTCCCAATATCCCATCTAATCCTGCCGTCTGGCAGTGTGAAGCTCTTCCCCCCGTCCTGTCACTCTATACCTTGTCCCAAGTCCCCCTCCACGCTCCCGGAGCTCCTTCAGGCACTTGGAAGTGGCTCCGAGCTCTGCCCCCACCATTCCCTTCTCCAGACCGGACACCCCAAATCGCGGCAGTAGCGCGGGGCACTCACTTGGTGAAGGCCTGTCCCAGGTCGATCACCACGGCGGTTTTCTCCCCGCCGCTGCCGAGCCCCTCGTAGAGCGGCATCGCGGCCCTTCGCTCCCTCCTTCCTTCCCTTTTCCCTCCCTTTCCCTTCCCTCCCCTCCCGCTCCTCCTCCTTCCTCCGCCGCGGCTCCGCGGGGCCTTCCTGCTCCGCGGCGCGCCGGGCTGCCCTCGGCGCCTGCCCGCCTCAGCGCCGCCCCGCCGCCTCAGTGGGAGCCGCGCCGCCGCTCTCGCCCACCCCGCTGGGCTTCGAGAGTGTCTGGGAGCGCCGCGGTGGCGGCGGCGGGGGCGGTGCGGGGCGAGTTCCCCTCAGCTCCGCGCCGGCAGCGGGAAGGGCGGCGGGGCCGCGGAGGGGCCTCAGGGGCGGCGGGGCCGGGGGAGGGCGGGGCCGGGAGCTCGTGGGCGGGATCACTCTGTGGGCGTGGCCGTGTGAGGGCAGGGGGCGGGGCCAGTGTGAGGCGACTGCCCTCCCGTGAGGGGACGCGGGGCTGGGGCTGCTTCTGCCCGAGGAAAATCGTAAAATAACAGGCTCATTTCGGTTGGAAAAGCCCTCCGAGATCACGGAGTCAAGCCGCTCCCCCAGCACTGCCAAGCCCGCCACTAACCCACGTCCCCAAGTGCCACAGCCACACGGCTTTTAAAGCCCTCCGGGGATGGGGACTCCAACACTGCCCTGGGCAGCTGTGCCAGGGATGGACAACCCCTTCTGTGAAGAAATTATTCCTAATATCCAATCTAAACCTGCTCTGGCACAACCTGAGGCCATTTCCTCTCATCCTGTCCCTTGTTCCCTGGGAGAAGAGCCCGACCCCCACCTGGCTCCGCTCTCCTGCCAGGGAGTTGGAGAGAGCCAGAAGGTCCCCCCTGAGCCTCCTTTTCTCCAGGCTGAGCCCCCCCCAGCTCCCTCAGCTGCTCCTCATGGGACTTGTGCTCCAGACCTTCCCCAGCTCCATTCCCTTCTTTGGATATGCTCCAGCCCCTCAGTGTCTTGTCTTGAGAGACCCAAAACTGACCCCAGGATTTGAGGTGCAACCTCAACAGTGCAGCACCGGGGGACAGTCACTGCCCTGGTCCTGCTGCCACACTATTGCTGACACAGAAAGAGCAGCACCATGGGGCAAGAGCTGGTCGAGCTTTAAGCCACAGTGAAGTGCCTGTGATGTAGGGATTTGTTAATTCACATCACACAGCTGATTTATGAGGGGCTGGACATCACCTGTCCACAC
>NW_016692097.1:0-3235 GCF_001604755.1 Lepidothrix coronata | reverse complement strand
AAAACAAGTTCTAAAAGCCATGATGGATTAAAAAAAAAAAAAGCAATCAAAAAGAGAGTTTTATTAATACTTCAAAATTTAGTGAAAACCAAAGGAAAGTACAGATTCATTACTTCACAAGGCAAAAAGCAAACAACAGATGAGTCAGAGAAGGTTGAAGCCTAATGAAACAAGGAAGACTATGCAATTAATGTTGTCTTACCTTTCTAAGCTGGAGTTCCCCCCAAGAATAAGATGCCCCATATCTCCACGGAAAATCTATGTAACAGTGAGGTAAGTATATGGCAGTCACCGGGTTGCTGTTAAAATAACATCTAGGCTGTGGTCTTAAAAGGATATGGGAAGGAAAAATGAACCATTGTGGCCATTTTACAGGGAACAGTGTAGCATAAGAATGTATTTGGTTTTTAGGGGAAAGGATAGGATTATGACAACTTGTGTTTCTAAGAAAAGCACTCTCATCTTGAATGATACTGCATCAGCCTCAGAAATGGCCTCCTAGCCAACAGTTAGGGGAAGGAATGAGTGTTCATGAAAATGCTGCCAATTTGGAGGAGAATGGAGTATGAAAAGGGAGAAATTTGGGAAACCAACAATCCCATTCTGTCCTGTTTTAATCTGGAACAGCAGCTTTCAGCTATGTACTGCATTCATTTTTTCTTATAAGATCATCCTCCTCCAAAGAAGAGAGAAACAGCCTTTCCTTAAGCAGATGATCTCTTCATACATGCACACAGACTGCCAATTTCAGCCTCACCAAGGGCGGATTTTAAGAGCTGAATTCTGCTTCTCCTGGATGAACAGAGTCAGATGGATGCTGTCTGCAGTTAGATCTGCAGTAACTTGCTATGCCCAACAGGTCTGTAGAGACAGGATTAATTTGAAGACTGCGAGACTGTATCACTGGGAAGAGACAGCATAACTCAATATCCCTAGCATGAAAATGGAGTTATTTACTGTCACTTTTCAGAAACTGACTAGAATTTGTTTCAATTATACAAGAGTACACTTCAGTTTTAGAAAATATGGGTGTTTTTGTATAGCTGAGGCAGATGGATGGCTGTTCTGTCTTAGAAAAACAGAAAAACAATACCCCATAAGATAACATTTAAATATTTATATGTAAAATAGGTGATACCAGACACTCAAACATCTTGCACATGTCATTTGCATTCAATTAAGCTGTTTTGTTTGATGATGGAAATGTGACATTAGGAAATTATAATGAGCCTTTCTGATGAGTCTGACTGCCATCTGAGTAGCATCCATGGAGCAAGACTGGCTTCATAACTTGCTTCATCCTCATCACCCACTCAGCACTTCTGCCATAAGTCTCAATTCTACATTGCTACAGTAGAGAGGTAAAAAATCTTACCCAAGAAACATCAACACATAAATGAGTTGAGCCAAGAGGTAATCTGATAGCTACATTTCTCTTTCAGTGCTGCTGGGCAGTGTATTCCAAATGGTGTGGGTGCTGTGAACACCTCTAACTGCCTTCATTTGAAGGAAGGAAAAAGTGCCATAGTCCTTTGAAAAGGTCAACACTAGCAACTCTTTCAGTAATAGCATAAAGAAAATCCAAGATGTAAGTTGCCTATTGTTAAATACAATAATTATGTTAATGGACAGCCACTACAGATGTACTTCAGCCTTTCTAATGATTTCATAACCATGAGGAACAAAATGATTTCTACTTCCCATGGAGTACATATGTCAGATTTAACAGTTTGAAAGATAAATAAGAACTGAGCTGCTAAATCCTTACTAGCATTCAACATCCATGAAAATCAAAATGTTCTCCATTGGACTTAAACAGAGGGCATTAGGTATTTTCAGATCATGATCTGAAACATAATATAATCTTGGACCAGAAGGCAAAAGGATTAAACAGAATTATTTCCAGTCATTTCTGTACAAAGTATAGAGAATCACTGCTAAAAAGTGAATGTCCTTAAATCTGTATTCAAAATACCCAAAAGGACAAGGTTCCTCAAAGTTGCTGTGAGCTGTATTGCTCTTCCATGGACTTATAGACAACTGGGCCTTATGGATATTTGGGTTCTATAAATAGGTTGTTGAAAGCATGTTTCCTCCTACAACCATATAGCGAGATGGTGCTAACTGGTATACTTGAGGAAGAGAATTTATTCTTCACCAATTCACCAGGTGAGGGAAGAGTGGTGCTAAAAATGCATTCTGTTCCTGCTTCCTCCTGTCATGTTAGTTCTACAGTCAAGAAAAACTCTTATAAGGATACAGAAGTGTCCTCCTACTCCTGTGACACATAAACTTACTTTTCAAGGCCAGCAACAATCAGACTAGATGGGAAGAAAGAAATAGAGGCAAGGATGAATATAGGACTTGAATGCATATCTATTACATGGACTGCAGCAATTTGGAAAAGCAAGCTGAAGACAGGGACAGGAAAATCACAGAAACTTTCATGCTTTTTGTCTGTCCCAAAGCCTTTAAAAGCTAAGATTGTTTCAATTGTCCCAGGGAAGGTTGAGGAATAAGCTGACAGGGCAAAGAAGGTAACCAAACTCAACTCAATTTTCTTGTCACCCCTCGTTATCAGGACAGGAGCGGCCCAAATCCAGCCTTAGCCCCAACCATTAACTTTTGCCACAGAAATAAATGTTCCCACACTGATGGAAAGCTTTGCAGTAGCAAGAGAAAAACTGTTTGTCAACTTTCTTAGCCTATACCTTCCCCTTTAAATGGAAATTACATATCTCTGACCTTTCTTCTCACCAACCTGTCATTTTACATGTTGTTTCTGCATTTCTTCCAAATGTTGCCAGTTATCAGAAGAAAAAAACCAAATCATCACACATATTCCTAAATCCACCTGAAGGTACTAAATGTAACAATATGATAAAATGGTACCAATTACATTACATTAAAAATCCAAGCACCTAAAAGCATGAAAATGAATAATTAAGAACATCAACCTGCTGTCCATGATATCCCCACATTATGCCTATTTCAACATAACACCATTTACTGTCACACCTTTATTGTTTTAAAAATATATAATTTTGTTTTCTTGATGTCAGTAGCTAAATGTGTTCACTGAAAAGAGTGGATTGTGGGAGAAAGGTGCATAGAAACAGAAAACAAAAAAAACAAACAAAACAAAAAAAAAAAGAAAGATAAACATTACTTAGCTATTAGAAATGAGTTGTATTGAATACTGCACCTTGGCTTTTATGGGGAATGAAAGACATGA
>NW_016692096.1:0-3236 GCF_001604755.1 Lepidothrix coronata | reverse complement strand
CCGCCCCCGCGCCCGGCGCTCCGCTCCGCCCGCCCGGCTCGGCTCTCCCCGCCCCGCTCCCCCCCCAGCCCCGGCCCGCGGTGCCGCAGCCGCCGCCGGCTCCGAGCGGGCGGGGGCGGCGCCGCATCGTCACGCGCGGCGCGACACGGGCGGGGCGGGGCGGGGGGAGCGGCGGCCGAGGGAGGGAAGGGGGGCCTCGGGCACGGCGGGGAGAGCGGGAGTGAGGGACGGCGTAAGGCCGTGTGTGTGTGTGAGAGACGTCCTGACACGGCCTTGTGACCCCATGTCTGCGTGTGACACCCAGCGTGTATGTGTGTGGCGCTCAGACACAGCCAGTGACACCGAGTGTGCCAGACGCGCTCGGAGGGAGCGGGTGGAAGCTCTGCGTGTGTGTGTGAGAGACGTGCTCAGACACAGACACTGACAGCATGTGTGTGTGACACGGACAGAATCACAGAATATGCGGAGTTGGAAGGGACCCACAGGGATTACAGAGTCCAGCTCCTGGCCCTGCGCAGGACCATCCCCAGCAGTCACACCATGTGGCCCAGAGTATCCTCCAAACACTCCTTGAGCTCTGGCAGCCTTGGGGCTGTGACCGCTGCCCTGGGGAGCCTGTTCAGTGCCCAACAACCCTCTGGGGGAAGAACCGTAGTTTCTAAGATCCAATCTAAACCTTCCCTGACAACATCAGGCCGTTTCCCGGGGTCCTGTCCCTGGTCCCCACAGAGAAGAGATCAGAACCTGCCCCTCTTCTTACCCTCGCAAGGAAGTTGTAGCTTCAATGAGGTATCTTCTCAGTCTCCTCCAGGCTGAACAGACCAAGTACCCTCAGCTGTTCATTCCTCTCATGGCTTCCCCTCAAGGCTCTTCGCCATCTTCGCTGCCCTCCTTTGGACACTCTCTAAGACCTTAATATCTTTCTTATACTGCTGTAATGCTGTGTGTGTGTGACATCCTCAGACACAGCATGTAACCCTGTATGTATGTGTGACAACCAGAGACACAGTGTGAAACCATGTCCGCATGTGTGACTCTCAGACACAGATTGTAAACTCTGTCTGCGTGTACGTGACACACACGGACACAACCTGTGGCCCTGTCTGTGTGTATGACACTCTCAGACGCAGCCTGCAGCCCCGTGTGTGTCTGACACTATCAGTCACTGCCTGTAACTGTCCATGAGTGTGTGACACCCTCAGGCACAGCCTGTGACCTCGTGTGTGTGATACACCCTCACACATAGCCTGCAGCCATGTCTTGTGTGAGATCCCAGCTCAATACCCCAACAGCTTGGCAGGGAGAGGTGGTCAGGTTTGACCTCTCCTCGTTGGTGTGATGCCCCTTTTCCTTCAGCCAGGCATTTCTCGGTTGTGTAGGGGTGTGTGTGAGACAGACAGACCTTGAACACAGCCTGTGGCTCCATGAATGACAGGCACCTTGAAGTGGGTGAGACCCCTAAATCCCACCCTGTTGCCTCATGGACATGATGATGGCCACCAACACAGCCTGTAGTTCCTCTGTGTGAGTGACACACCCTGACACCCTGAAGCACAGCTTGAGGCCCAGAGTGTGTGAGACACTCTAAAGCACAACCTGTGGCCTCACAGATGGACAAGGCCCCTTAAAACACACCCTGCAGCTCAGTGTGTGATGGGCACCCCCAAAACACAAACCACAGCATGGTGTGTTTATGGCTCCTGAAGCAACCCTCTGAGTGCGGCCAACAGCCCCAAGACATGAACTGTGTCCCCATGTGGGTGACAGATGCTCCCCATCTTGCACCCTTGTGTGTGAGAGAGCACAAATCATGCAGTTCTGTGGGAGATTGTTGTCTGTGTGTGAGACACCCCCAGCACTCATCCTGCTCCTTTGTGGGTGTGTCACACCCTGTGACTGCCAGAGTTCAACAGGGAGTTCAATGTGCACCCCTACCCCTCACACCAAGGAAACCCCACATATTGTAGGGCGGGACAATCATGCACAAGGTGACACTGTGGGTGAAATGTCCTCCCCCAGCTCAACACCTGGGCAGGTTGGTGGGGAGAGGTGGTCAGGTTTGAACTCTGCTCATTGATGTGACACCCCTTTTCCCTTCAGCCAAGCATTTCTCAGTTGTTTAGGGGGATGAGTGAGACTGGCATACCCCAAATACACACTCTGCACACTAAAATGGTGTCAACAACCTGAAGTCACCCTTGTATGAGAGAAATGCCACTCCTGTTAATACTAGCTATGTCCCATAAATCAGAGGAGTTGGGGTTCACCTGTACTTGTTTGTGTGAGAGAGAAAGTAATATCCACCTCCAATACACACCTCGCAATCAACAGGAGGGGGTGTTGAAATGCACATCTGTGTGATAAAAGACCTGGCACCCCGTAGAAGGAAAAAGATTGAGGGAGGGTGCCCAGGTTTTACACCTGTGTGGGACAACTCCCAGGCCCAACAAACACCTTACAGCCGAGTGAGGGGCAGTGATTGATCACCTCCACAGTGCCAGTTTCCCCCAGCATCCTTTCTCGTGGTGTGGGAAAGAGACTCGCAGAAAAAACACACCCTGGCTTACTGGGGTGGGGTCACCTGTTTGTGAGACACCCTCCCCTTTTTGCAACATGCCCAGGAGGAAGGAGGTGGTGAGAGGGAAGAGTGATACTCCGGTCTCAGTGACACCTGGACGGGCGAGGGAGCTGATACCTGCACCTCCATTACACCTCTGTGTACAACGTCCCTGCTGCATTACTCACACACACATCACAGCCAGTGGGTCTGTGACCACCAGCCATGTACACCCTACAGAATCACAGAATCATTTCGTTTGGAAAAGACCTCCAAGGTCATCGAGCCCAACGTGTGATTGATCCCCACCTTGTCAACCAGACCAGAGCACTGAGTGCCACGTCATTCCTTGAACACCTCCAGAGATGGGGACTCCACCACCTCCTGGGGCAGCCCATGCCAGTGCTTAACAACCCTTTCCATGAAGAAATTCTTCCTGATGTCCAACCTAAACCTTCCCTCGTGCAGCTTGAGGCTGTTTCCTCTTGTCCTTCCACTAGTTGCCTAAGATCCCAACCCCTACTGGCTCCACCCTCCTGTTGCAGAGAGTGAGAAGTTCCCCCCCTGAGCCTCCTTTTCTCCAGGCTGAGCCTCCCCAGCTCCCTCAGCTGCTCTTCATCAGACTTGTGCTCCAGACCCTTCCCCAGCTCCGTTCCTTTCCCTGGACATGCTCCAGCAC
>NW_016692095.1:0-3237 GCF_001604755.1 Lepidothrix coronata | reverse complement strand
ACTAACATACCAACACAAGATATAACCACTTTCAGCAGAAAGCAGTGAAAAATGCCAGTCCTGTCACTCAATCCATGGAATGTGCAGTAGTACAGGGGCTCTTCTTCAGATAAGGCAACTGAAAAGTAGTAGATGCAAACAGTAGCTTTGCTAATTACAAAAAAAAAAAAAAACCAAACCAAACCAAACAAACAACAAACAAACAAACAAAAAAAAACACACAAAAAAAACCAAACAATGAAGAGACAATTTCCCCTTATTGGGTATTCACATCTGTAGTCAGGCTTGAAAAGCCTGAAGACCATGAAATAGCCACTGAGTCTGCCTGGGTCTTTTCCCTTCCTTCCTTCTTCAAGGTCGGCAAGTCATACCTCTTATTAGTCTAGTGTGCTTTAAACCACGTCCCCTGAAAAAGTAGACTGGGAGGTGGAATAAATCTTCTCTAGATAGTTTAATGTGTACTTGATGCTTAGATCTACTACTGATTTAGGTTACAGCATTGCTCTAGCCACAATGATCTAAAAATATGTGCAAGGCAAGGTTCACAGAGAACAGTTTTAACATACTTTGGAAAGATGATGTGGTTTTGGGCCCAGAGAGGTTCAGAATACAGCAAGCTGCAAGGTCCTATTATTAGACCAACAGAGTTGGAAACATACTGCCTCTTACCTCTCTCTACAGAACTCGGGTAATTTAGAAAGTTACTATTACAGAAGGAAAAAAATAGGCAAAACTACCCTCAGAGTTACATATTAGGACAAAAGGTTTGTACACTAGGTCATGGCTTTTTGTTGTTGTTGTTTCCCTGCTGTTGGGAGGGAGATTTTGTGAGGTTTTGTTGGGTTTATTTAGTTCTGTTTTTTGTCAGCTTGGATCTGAAACCACTACAGGCATGGCAATTTTTGGAATTAAAGGCAACACAGGTTTCTTTTCTTTCTAGGTGATAACAGGTATCCACGTTTCATGTTTTTACAAAAGACTGGCATGTTCAAACCACATTACAGCAAACAAGCTCTAGCCATAATCAGACAATAGTTTCCTTAGCACTAGAGGTGGTCACAGACTCTCCACTCTCCAAAGCAGCAGAATGTGGTAATAACTGCAAACTGCTACAGCCACATCTTCAACAGGACTTTTCAACAGTGTCCATTTTCACAAGACAGCAAGTGCCAAAATTTGCACCATATAACTATTGTTAATTATACCTAATTTTTCAAGTGTTTTAACTGCCCATCTTAGACATTTCCCAAAGAACAGAGAAATGCTTTTATTATGATTAAAACTCAAATGCTTTGCCTTGACTGAACTTGTCAAAGCTCTCTGAGTTGCCTATCTGTCATTCTCCTATCTTCAGTGTACTACTTATTCCTGCTACCTCATACTTCATCTCAACCCTTCGGAGACCATTTCTGCAACTAGTGACTGACATTCAATGAAATCACAATAGAACTTTATCTGGGTTAATTAGTGAATGAAAAACTCTGTAACAAATTCTGTTAAGTTCTATGCCAGCCAAGTCAGAGAAAATATCACCACTTACATCCTCAACTGGCATGTCTCCTCACATTCAGGGTTTTAACATGTCTGCTACATTTTCATTTCACACCTTTGCTCTGCTTCACATTCTGTCATCTGTCCAACCCACCTAGAATTCTTTGCCTATTCACTTCTTTCCACCACTTCATGGCTCCCTCCTTGAATCAAGCAACGCAGTATTTCCTCTTGCAATTTTCTCTTCTCACACATCCTTCAGCTTGATTCTGGTGCTTTATGATCTTGCTTCCAAGATATATTGAAAGAGCACAAAACTTAAAATATTTAGTAAACTCCAAAGCACTTGGTAAAAATAACACATTTCCTTCATTTTCCAAAATGGCCCCACTAGGTTTTACACTGAAATGTCATAACAGAACAGTTTTGTGACCCTTGGTAAATAAAAACTTTTGATTGTGCAACCAAACAGACAGAAATAGCATTAATATGACCAGATATGCCTGCACAGGTGGTGTTCATAGCAAATGCTTAACTTGTGGATATCAATTGTAGTAAAGCTGGTCACTGTGCCAAAGTCCTTGTTCTTACTGGGCAAACAGAATTTGTGTAAAGAGATGTGGAAATCACATCACAACTGATTTCGCAACACAGATAATTTTTCAACTTCAAACATGCTTATGAGTTTCCAAAAATAAACAGACTGCCAGTTATCCGAGGGTAATACTACTGTCATACTCACAGGTGAACGTAATACTCTGCAGCTTTAAAGTGTTGGAAATAACAATACTCTTACTTCATCATATGCAACCTGAAATGGTTCTTACAAGGTTTCTCACCCCACCATGAAGAAAAGCAGGCATGGAAGTCAGGAGGGGACCTTTCATCATTGCAAAAATTCACCACAGATAGGGGCTGTGGCATTTCAACAGAGGCCAGAAGTCAAGCTAGGACTACAGAGGAAGAATAACTCACACAATTACCTCATACAAGCAGTACTATATGCAAACACAGACCATGCTGCAACCTAAGCACGATATGAACTTGTAAGACAATAATAAAAATAAAAGCATAAGATAAGCAGTTTGAAAATTTTGCCCATTTGGTTTTGGAAAGCACCACTACCATTATGCCTGGCTGTCTGGGACAAGGCTTTCTAACTTTGGAATAGCTAACTTTGGAATAGCTGTTAATAATTCTAGGTGCCTCCACTTTTAGCCATCAAATGGAGATCTGAAAAAGTCTAATTGGCCAGAACTCCTCCTCTTGCCCTGCCTGTTAAAAACTGCATTTTTCCCTTTTAAGATGCTTCCAGCTAGAAAAACTATCACAGACTTAACAGAGCTGTAAGAAACATCTACAAAAATTACTGTGCGCTTACAAAAAGCACCAAGACGAGGAATCAATGAGGTGTAACAAAGCAAGGAAAGCGAAATAACCCCAGATAACCCCGTACACCTTCACAAAGAGGATGCCAAATGACAGCTCGTAGAGGACCCGCGGCTGAAGATACGAGGCCTACTTCGGTGGCCCCCGGCCTCCAAAGGCGCTGTGTGAAGACACCCAGCCCCTGCCTGGGTGAGGGGGGAGCACAGAGCTGGGACTGGGGAACAGCAAACCCCCTTCCCGGAGGGAAGGAGGCTGGGGAAGGACCGCGTGCCGCGTGCGCGGGGCTGTGTCACGCGGGGCCCCCGCCGGGCTGCGCGGGGACGGTTCCCGCGGAGCGGGGGGGAAGAGGGATCGCAC
>NW_016692094.1:0-3240 GCF_001604755.1 Lepidothrix coronata | reverse complement strand
TTATGGTCACCCACCAGTGGGCACCACCTTGGGACTGGGAAACAGCAGGTGCAGGACCCTCACTCAGCAGGAACCAGTGGTGGTCCAGGTGAGCTGGACACACAGGCAGATGCTGAGTTTACCAAATCGGGAATGGAGCAAGATTTGAGAATTAAGGCAGTCAGGGCTTGCAGATTTTTGTTCCTTTTGTCCTTCCCTCTCCAGCATTACTGCTCCCCCATCTCCCTTCTGCTTGAGACTGGTGCTTTATGGCTGCTGATGAAAGTGCCTTCACCTGAGACAACACTCCTCATTACCATTCACCTGCTTTGGAGGCAGAACAAGCTCCACAATAAGGAACTCCAGCTACCTGTCGGGAGATCACAGGTAGAGGATGAAATACTCCCTTGGGATCCCACACACATTGCTCCAGTCTCCCTGTGACCCTCAGGAGTGCTGCCAGTGCCGCAGGGAGTGACCTGCCAGCCCCAGTACCTGGTACCAGTATCAGTATTTTCTGGGATGCCTCTGGGAACAGGAGGACGACAGAAGCCTGGCTGGATATTTGCTGGTGACAACCACTGAGTCTGTAGGAGAGAAAATGAATGTCCCTGGGGACAGTCACACAGCAGTGCCTTCGCCTTCAAAGGCAGAGCCCGGTGGGAGGGCTGGGCAGGGAGCAGTAGCCCATGGGCACAGCTGACAGGGCTATCAATTTGATGTTTTTAAATGCCGGAACAGGAATGCTGTTTCCAGAGGAGATGAACAGGAAAGGCAGAAATCATGACTTGCCTTTTTTTTTTTTTTTTTTTTAGTTATGGAACATCATAAATTAGCTGTCACTGTTTTTTAAAGGTTACTGAATGTGTAAAATAATGTTTGCCAGATTCTAGAGTGCAGCAGTTTATGCAATTATGAAATAGCACATCAAAACCAGCCAGCCCTTCCCTCGCGCCTGCATAATTCATCGCTCATGGGTGAGACCTCTCCTATGTGCAGACAACACAAAATTAAGTTTACATTCTATTCTTTAATTAAAAATTTAAAAGTTTAAAGGAAGAGAGTTTGTAAGCTGTACAATCATTAAAAAACTGGAGACAGGGTGTTAAAAAATGCAAGCTAGTGACAGAAGTAAAAGAAAGCACGCATTGGAAACCAAGTCAGAACAGGCAAGCGCTGAGATGGCCTGTTCTGGATGTATATGGGCAGATGTGGTGGGGTATTTGTACAGATATAGGTACTTTTACATGTACACATGCAGGTCTATGTCCATATGTGTACATATCTATTTATATATGTAGCTGCAACATGAAGGAATTGCAGCTTTGGGTGCCTCAAATTGGCATCAACACAGCTGGTCATGACACAGCCCTTGTCATGTACCTTCTCAATCCCCCAACAGATTTTGGACCAAGGAAACGGATACCATGGGTAAACCACTGTGCCAAGGATCAGCCCTCCCTGGCAGTAGGGACTGTGGGCCAGTGCCCACACTGATGCTGCGAGAGATGGAGCAGCCACTGGTCCATCTGCCCACCTGGGCATTCTGGGGGAGGGATGGCAGTGCCAGAGAGATGGAGCATGGGACAGGGACCAGGGGAGATGCCCAGGAGAGTCTCATAGTTGCTGACGGCAATGAGGAGAAACCGCTGAGACAAACCCACAGAGCAAATGCAGGTGGTAACCAACACTCATAATATGCTTTATGTGAAAACACACCCGTAAATCAGGCTGAAATATTGGAATCCTGGAATGGAGGCGGCTGAACCGTGCTGGTTGCCCGAGCTGTGCCCTGCAGTGAGAAATCACCCGCTCTCCCCCTGCTCCTCCACCCCAGGGGTCTCCCCTCAGCACCCAGGATGGCTCCCAAAGACACAGAGCAGCAAAGGTGGCACTGAAGGAATGAGCAAGGCCATAGTGGAGGAGGCCAAGTCAGAAATGCAGGCCCCGCTGCCTAATGGGACTTATCAATTATTATCTCAGCCCATATTTCTTTGAGGGGTGATTGTTTCACAGAGCCTGACATCTCATATAGCTTTAAATTACTCACAACCGGGACGCCTTACAAGATAGCAGTAAAATCAGGAGAGGATTGGGCAATGTAATTATAGTATGGAAATGATGTTGATCGCTCAAGCAGGAACAGACCTTGAATCGACGTTGATGCCTCCCTGCACTGGTGGAACCCGGCGAGCAGGGCGGCCACAGCACCTCGTTAGGCGGCTGCAAATGAGGCCACGGTGATGGCCAGGCCACGGTGATGGCCACACCACACCGGGGGAGAGAGTGGGGGCTGTGTGGGGCCGGAGCACGGTGGGATCAGAGCAGGACCTGATCCCTCTGCAGGAGGCTAAAAGGGAGCGAGGCCACAATGCTCTGGTCCTCGCTGTGTGGGTGCGACTCCCTTTAGGCTGAGAATTAGGAGGTGTCCTGCCTCGGTGAGACCCTCAGAGATGCTGCTCAGAGCCTTTGCCAAGGGGCAGTTTCCCTCGGAAAGCAGTAAACAAAGATTATTGTTGTTTAGTTTCTTTTTATAAAAAGGACTTCCTAGAAAATAATTCAGCAGTGGACCACTATTCACAGTCTGGGAAGAATTTAAGAAAAGAGTGAAAATCTGTTTCCATGGACATTTTCAGTAGTTACAGCACACCCTCCTCATGCAGAGCTGACCCCCTCCCTGCCCTGCACAGCATTGGTGGTGTTGGAGGCACTATGGAAGTTGACAAGACCAGAACAAACTGGGCAGAGAGCAGCCTCAGGGAGCTGGACTTCAGCAGAAGGGAAGAGAGAGCTGTTTCGGTTTTTTCCCTATTTATTCCTTGGTGTGGATGGGAGCTGTTGTCATGGCCATGATGTGCTGGGTGAGGCACAGGCCCAGGGATTGGGAATTGCATGCAGCAGGAAACTCTGGCTCTGCTGGGGCACTGCTCTGAGGGGATTCTGCACTCCTTGCACAAATATCACATTTAGCCTTTGACCAAAGTTCAAATGTTCCAGGAAAAAACACCTGAGATGCAAAACTGATTTAAAAACCTCCTAAATCTGGTCCCATCTAACAGAAATTATGTGACCACTGTACCTTAATATTGTGATGGACACACACTTCCCAGGCAGCCCCTGCCACTCTGCCTCTGGAATATGGGGCTGAGAGAGAAACAGGTAGTTAAGCAGTACCTATAAAAAGGCCAGAATTCTTTCTTGGGTTTCTGGCATGCTGTAAGCAGGAACGATCCAAAATTGGTGTTTCCATTCCATGCAGAA
>NW_016692093.1:0-3241 GCF_001604755.1 Lepidothrix coronata | reverse complement strand
TTCTAGTGAGAAGGACTGGCCCTACTCAAGGGTTTTGGGGTCAGTCCTTGCCATGCCATGGTGGTTCTGAACATCCCCACCCAAGCTCTTGAGGGCCAGAATTTCAGAAAAGCTCCACTCCCTCTCTCCTGATTTCAGGAAAAACATCACTGCTGAATGGGAGTTTTTTGTTTAGTTTTTGGTGATCTTTAATTTTTCTATACCACAAATTCCCATCTTTAAAAGGAAAATAGAGGATTTTCTCCATCCCTCTTCCTCCATGGCAGAAAAATAGTAATGGGAGGATACTCATGGAGGTAAAACTGCAGTGATAAAATATTCAGCATTTTGCTTTATAATGTGACATATCCGGGGTGCATTATATGGGGCTGTTACTCATCATTAAGTCATGGATGGGACAATAGTTCCCCCAGATCAGACCAGTGGCCTTTTTCTAGGCAGTTCAGTTAACTTTAAAAAATGACTATACTTTTACAAGTATCATAGCAAAGAAGTTAATTAACAGGGCACTTAATCACATTTCTGGGCACCAATACATCAGGTACAGATGTCATTTTCATTAATATCCTCCAATATTTATATTTTTCAGGACTCTGTAAAAGTGCTGTTAATGGACTTGAGAAGAAGAGATAATTTTCTTGCTGAACCGAGCCTGTGTGATTAAGTGCTCAGTCTCTGGTAACAAATGAATGCAACAACCTTTAAATCCTTTCCTTACAGACAAATGAATGTATTCCTCATCATAATATTGCTGGAAATCCAGACAGGCCGGGGCATCTCTGTGACTTCCTCTGCATGAGTCAGATTTACATCGCTGCACTGGAAAGGAAAAAAAAAAAAAGGGGGGGGGCTGTGATGACAAGTTGATAAACAAGTTAAAATAATATAATTTGCACTGTGCCATTTGTATGCTGTCAGTGCACACATAATTCCAAAAATCACCGTGGGGAAATGCATTAAAGGGCTAAATGGTGCTGCTGGGGACACTGAGTCCTGATGCCTCCTCCTGCCTCACAGCCCTGAGCAATTTGCACGGCAGAGCTGCGGTGGGAGAGAGGAGAGTCACACTCCTCTGCCAGTAGTGCTGACATTTAAATTTGATGTCAACGTTACTTCTCATCCTGATTTCAAAATCCCTCGTGCTAATAGTGCTTAAGCCTTAATTGCACATTTAATCATTAGAATTACAGGACGGCTCTGGGAAAAAAAAAATGCAACGGGCGAAGATACCCAGAGCAAATCAAACAGGAGAGACACAGAAAAGGAGTCATTTTCTGTTTTACAGAAAATATTAAACGTGTTTTTCAACATGGTGAAATATGAGATCCCTGGAAATATCGTCTTCATTCTGCTGAATGTTCCGTGCTTACTGTAACTAATTATCTAAAATTTGTCTGTTTATCTACAATCTTAGTGTCTGAAGGATGTACTGCCATGAATTAAACTCAAGCAATGCACTCAGTTTTCTCTAGCTGGCAGTTTTTTTTAAAGCTCTGCACACCAAAAATCCACCCCACATCAGAAATATTCTGTGTTTGAAGAGAAAGACAGATTTTTAACTTGATAATTAAAATACTTGACTTCAAACAGAAAATCAATCTTATCTACAGGCTCTCTGAACTCAACATTTGAGACTGTCGATGAACTTGTCACCAAGGAAAGAAATGTTACAAATGTTACAAAGCCTGTGAAATAATGACCAGAAACTGGAAGCTAAGATAGTCAAGAATGTCTGAGATGTCAGAACTGCAGTTTCTGTATCAGTGCCTGCATCTCATGCAGCAGAACTACATTGAGAAAAGACTTTAAACCAAACTCCACAGACAACAGAGTAATTCTTACTCCATGTGTTACTCCAAGACATTTCTTACTGGCATTTCTTTGAACAGTGCAAGCCTTTTGGTTGGGTGGGCAATGTCTGACAAATGAAACTCTGATTTCATAACTCAGCTGCCAGCTACTATCCCTTTGTAAGAACTGGGCAAAAATAGAGCTCACTTTTTCAGAAAAAGTTGTCCTTTTCTCACTGAAAAGCCATTTGTTCATAAAAAAAAACTTTAAAAGCTTTTTATAAAGAATCCAAAAGTATGAAACTGATCTGGAGGCTGACCAAAAGTGGGATGAAAAACAGAAACTAATCCCATTTCTGACAGTGGGAATAGGTTTGCTTTTGTATCCAGCTCAATTCTACAGTCTACGCTCAGAAAATCGATTCCACTGCTTCTGGTTTAACTGCCACCAAACCCAAATTGATACTGCAGGGGAAAACTGAAATGATGAATTAAGATGGTTTTGACCTTTTCGCAGTAATCAGTGGCATTATAGAGATGAGCACTTCTGAATTACAGGCAGCACATTGTTGTGCTGCATCTTGGTTCATGAAATCCTCCGAAGTCCAGCGTGGGAATGGCATCCATTCCTTTCCAGGAGCAGGTGTAAAGCCAGGGAATCTTGGAACCTCTGCCTTGTGCCCCTGTGAGTGCCATTTGCTCTGGTGTTGCTGGTCAGACCAAACCATGACAGCTCTTTGCTGTCAGTAATTCCCAGCTCTGCTGACATCAGTGTCATCTTGCTTGAGGTTCTGCTTCTCTATTTCCCTGCCCTGCTGACATCCTCCCTCTTCTAGTTCACCAAATAACATCAGGCTTGGAAATCTCCTCAGCTCCTGCCTTCCACTCCAGATATAACACCAGCTGTATGATCCTCACAGTTTCAGCTGCCTGGAAGGCTGTTCTGCTTTAAAATGGTTTAAAAGCAAACATCTTCCTCCCCTGAGTGCACCATGTGGGGAGCAGATGAAATCTCTCCTGAGCTCTCTGCATTACCAGTAGCAAATCTGTACTTTCTTGCATAGAAAATTAGAGAAAGCATCTACTTTGCAGACCTTTAATTTAATCTAGAGGCTGATACCATATTGCCTCCAAGCTTTAGTTCTTGAAAAACAAGAACCATGAAAGATGGACAGGCTGTGCTAATGATATTTGACAGTTCTTTGTCCAAGAGAACACCCTCCAATAATGTATTTCCAAAAGAGCAGGAATTTTCGTGGCTAACATATGTTGGAATTACAATGACTAATGGCAGGCTGTGATGCAAAATGACATGCATGATGTCCTCCTTGCCCAGGTTTATTATGAGCCCACACCTCTCAAATCAAGCTCATAATCAGCTTCATTTTTGGGGGGGAGGTATGTTCTTGCTTCTGTGGGGCCATTACCAGCAAATCAATGTGACTTAAAGT
>NW_016692092.1:0-3241 GCF_001604755.1 Lepidothrix coronata | reverse complement strand
TTCACTGGTCGTAAAGGACAAAATTTTAATAAAGATGCAATTTATATAGAAAATTATATTAATTCCTCATTAATTTTTTATTTTTTGAAGAAACTTAGAAAGAAGACCTGTTGGAAGAAAAAATGTAAAGCAGATTTCATGCTGTGGATGAGTTCTTATTAGAATTTATGCCATATTTCATGACACAGAAGCCAGAGGTAGGTGTCACTCTTCAAAGGGATGGCCCCAGAACTTTCTGTGGATCCTGTGAATGTACAAAAACAGTGAAAGAAAGTAAACAAGAAATTTGTTTAGCAAAAAATGGACAGACACAAAGGGGTGGTGTCAAAAACAACAGTTGGTCTTATTGGTTTTGGTCTCAATTGTGAATACTCCCTTGGAATATTTCCATATTCCAACAATGATCTTTTGGGTTTTACCTGCCTGGGATGCAATTCACCTAATATAAAGAGAGCTATAAGGTAGACTGCGCAAACTGGAATATACTTTCATCCCCTTGTACTGAATACCTGACTATACTGGGATTCTTGAGGAACATACCCATTTGCAGGTATTTACTTGTACAGTTTTTGGAGTATGTGCACTCTTGAAATCAAAGACCAAACTAGCTTTTCAGTTGATGTAAGTCAATACAGCTCAACAGAGCAATTCAACTTGTATTAGGAAGACCTAATTTGGATTGTGACCTTTTTAGAGTGAGCTTTTGTGATTTTTGTCATAAGTCTCACAATCTCTTTTCTAAATATCTGTCTCCTTGAGTCACAGGATTTCAAAGGAGTTGTAGCCTTTGCTCAAGGAACTGGAAATCCAGATTCTGGCCTTGATAGTACAGCAGCTTCAAAGCACATATCTTAATGATTTATGGTAATGAGGACAAAAAATAGGAATAACATTGCACCCCAAGAAAGTGTTATGATTTTTAAGTGAATCTTCTTATTTCTGGAGAGACATGGTAGCTTCATTTCTTTCAAGCTCAGTAGATTGAGTAGATCGAGTTTCAGAAATTTTCCTCCCTGAAATCTGATAGATGAGAAGACAACTGAGTTTCAGACTGATGGTGATGGGGGCTTGTTTACTGTACCTCAAAACCTTAGTGAATGGTCCCCTCCAGCTCTAATTATAAAAACATTACAGTTCTAACAGTTGCCTGACCATGAATTATTCTGACAACGTTTAACCTGCAGATAAGAAACCACTATCAACCTGTCACATTTCCCCCACTAACGAGTTCAGCATCAGTTTAAAAGGAAGTGCAACTCATGAAGCAATGGCTCTGTGTCATAAATTATAGGTATCCTGCATGCATTACAAGGACAGAAAGAGTAAAATAGCACGGGATTCTTTGCTATACACTGACAGTGACAAAAAAGCAGCACTCAACAGTGTTTAATCTACCATAGCTTGTTTATTCCCTTTCACATCCATGCCAGTTTTGAAACACTTGGTGCTGTATTCCACTGCAAGCTCCAATTAGCACAAGTATTTATTTAAAGCTTTAGGGGAGAGAAAGAGGTTGGCTGATAAAAAGCATTGGACTGTCTAATAAGTCAGACAGTAGAAAACAGTGCTGTAACTGAAGACTTACTTTCATTTGTTTCCTTGTGTGTGCACATGTATGCATGTATGTGTGTGTGTGTGTATGTATAACTCCAGGTGAATTTCTTGTTTTGTCCTGGTGATTACAAAGGTTGTGGTGTACACATTCAGGAAAAAACAAAGTGAAACAAATGGACAAAAATCCTGTGAGGACACCTTGATGAATTACCTAATGAAATGAAGAAGAGCTTTACACTAAAAAGTAAACCAGGAGGGATGCTTTCACAAACAGTAGCAGCTGTATAAAGTGGATGAATCATGTCTGCTGATATGAATGAGCATGATTTGGTAGCCAGAAGATAGGAGAATATTCCCAAAAACTTTCTCCACTTCTGTCATTATTCTTGGGCTTGTCCTTCATCTCTCCTTTCCCCCTTTTGGAAACTAGGTAAGAAGAAAACATATATAGATTTATCACAACAATATTTAACACCTTTTAGAGTCATATTATGATATTTGCCTTGTAAATTTGCACAAAAGAGTGAGGGGAAGAAGACTCTTCTGTGAATGGAACAGCTGAAAGCAGGATAAAAAGCTACCTGTGTACGGAGAGCAGACCAGAGAAGAAGGGGAAAATGTGTCAATGAATACAAAGAAATGCTGAAGTATGAGAAGATAATAATGTTATCCTGCTTCAGGAAGAAAAGGAAGAAACTGTAATGTGGTATCTCTTTCCTATATCATGGTCTTAGTCACTGAGTGGTGGGGTAAAAGATAAAGCCTGTCTCTTCAGTAGTTTTGTGATTCTGACCCTTAACTCCTTGAACTAAACATTTCATTTTGTATTCAAACTGGAAAAGGAAAAAAATCAAACCTACAAAGCCTAAAACCTGTTCTTGTGTTTTAATGACAAAAGCCACAGCAACACATCTTCATTCACTCAAAACTGACCTCTTGTTTCCTCACCTTTCCTCTGACTGGAATCTGAACAGAAACATGAGCTATTTACATACATGTGCTCTGAAAAATTATGAGCCCTTACTCTTGTTGCAGACATTTGCCACAGGGTCATTAGAGACTGGTCTTTGTGCAAAGACTCCAGGTATAAGGAATCATAGAGTCAGGGCTTTGAGGTGCTTATCTGTTCATCGTGTGTTACCAGACTTCTGGCAGGTAACCCAGATTCTCCAGCTCTCATAACCAACGGCACAGGCCAAAATTCCTTTAAACTAAAAAGCCAGAGGGATTGCTGTGGAGATTTGGTCTTGGAAAGTGTTCCTTGTGGCTTGGAGACACAGGGGGTATATAGTAGGTGCAGAGATTTAAACTTTGTCAGCAGAATCAAAAGCCTGAATATTGCTGCAGTAATCCTGACTGAGTTTGCTACGATTGCAGGACATGTTTAGATGGCTTCATGATGTCCAAAATGTTTCTTCCAGGAAGAGATTGAGACCTTTCAGGGAAAAAACATATATATCACAAGTAAATTATTAAACATACACAATACTTTATATATTGGTCTTCTAGATTATTTGTAAAGAAAGAAAAAAATTATTTCCCAGTGTTTTTATTTTTCTCAAGTCAGAATAACAGTTTAAACCAGCACACCTACCCGCTCTTTGTACTGATCTACATGGTGATTAGGGGGCCCCTGGTGGTCTAGTGGTTAGGGTGCAGGACTCTCACCGCTGCGACCCGGGTTCGA
>NW_016692091.1:0-3243 GCF_001604755.1 Lepidothrix coronata | reverse complement strand
CAGAGAGAAGCCCAGCAAAATCAACCCATTATGGACAAAACACAGCATCAAGTACGTCTGGGCCCAGCAAGGCCAACTACAGCAGCTACCAAGAAATAATCGCCAACTCCCTCCTAAACCTGGGCCAGATAGCAGAGGAAACCCTCGCCATCGAGGGGCAGCTGCCCGAAGCAGAGCTGCAGGTCTCCAAGCCACCATCTGACGTTGTGCATTTGGTCCATGAGGATGCGGGAGAGGAGCTGGTGGAAGAGGAGTGCGACAAGGAGATCATCATCCAGACAGAGGATGCGGAGGAGGTCATCGAGGTCACCAGCGAGCGCAGCAGCGAGTTGTGTCCAGAGCACCGGGATGATGCCACCTGCGAGGAGTCCTGTAAACTGGAGAAGGCTGAGGCAGAAGAAGAGGATGAGGAGGAGGAGGAAGAGGATGATGAGGAGGAGGAAGAGGAGGAGGAGGATGATGATGATGAGGAAGAAGAGGAAGAAGATGAGGATGAAGAGGAGGAGGAGATGGCTCCTGAAGTGATCTGCGAAGAAGCTCCTCACACTTCTCAGGACACCCAGAAAAGCCACTGTGAAGGGCAGTTCAGCCCGAAGCCCGAGTACTCGGTCATCGTGGAGGTCCGGTCGGACGATGACAAGGACGACGACGCGCGGTCCCAGAAATCAGCCGTGACCGACGAGTCAGAGATGTACGACATGATGACGAGGGGGAACCTGGGGCTGCTGGAACAAGCCATCGCGCTGAAAGCCGAGCAGGTGAAAATCGTGCGGGAGCCCAGCCGGCTGCCAGGAGAACACGTAAAGCACTTCCAGGTGGATGACAAACAGAGCAAACCGCTGGACAGCATCCGAAAGAGCTACTACGGCAAAGGTACAGGGGCAAGCCTCTCCTTCCTTTCCCAATAAAAGAGGTGAACTTGTCTGCTCAGCACCCTTGTGCTAATCAGGCTGATAGTGGGGGAGCTCACAGCCCACTGGGAGAATTTAGCCACAAATCCTCAATGCCCAGAGGGATGGGGACATCCTAGAGGTCAACAGTGAATGCACAAAACGATGATGTGCCCTACGCCATCCTTCCTCTCAGCAGAGGAATTGCTTGGCTAAATTGTCCATTGGCCTTGAAAATCTGAGTCTGAGCTGTAGGGCTGGTTTAAAACACAAGGGGGTTTTAAAGTAGAGATAGGAGTCTGGCCACAGGAACATGAGGGGCAGGGGCTTTGGCATCCTCTGGCACTGAGCTGGCTGCCTGTTCAGGCACTGTGAGTTGCTCCATGCTCCAAACTGGGTTTCTTCCTCAAATTACTTCACTGATTCCAATTTTTTCAACTTCCTGTGTTACAATTCCACCTCCAGGAAAAAAACTTCCAAATCCAAAGTCTCTCTCTGTTTGACTGCAAAAGTGGTAGGGGATGCACCCTCAGCAATTTTTTGTCTCCTTTCCACCTCTTCCCCTCCAAATCCACTAACCTGCTCCCCACCGCCCTTTCCCTACAATCCTCAGATCCTTCGAGACCCGAGAAGCGAGAAATCAAATGTCCAACTCCTGGCTGTGACGGGACTGGCCACGTCACGGGGCTTTACCCTCACCACCGCAGCCTCTCCGGCTGCCCGCACAAAGACAGGATCCCCCCCGAGAGTGAGTACATGGTGGGATAACAAGGGCTGCTTAAATTACTCTGAGGCCTTATTTCCTAGGGGGAATTTCACATCTGATGGGTAGCTCTGCCTCAAAGCTCTCCAGATAATCCCAAACGATGTGAGTTTTATGGCTGAGTCTCTAGGACAAGCCTGATGTTGTTCCTTGGAGTATAACGGAGTTTTTGGCGTGGGATGGTGCTTTTCCAGGTTGATCCTGGATGCTGCTATCCACCAAAGTGTTATTGCTACTCACAGGAAACGTGATGGAGATTTGCTTGGAAGTCCTGCCCTTCTTAAAGATTTTTAGCACCATCCTGTGGAGAATGAGGTCCCTTCTCTGAAAATCAAAGGGGGGCTTTAAAAATGCCTGCCCACCTCCAGGAGTGTGTTAAGCAGTGCCCATCTTTACACTGAAAGTCACATGTTATCCCCTATATGGGATATCTTGTTGGGAAGAAGGGGATATTATTCTTCCTTGCCGTCCAAACATGTGGACATGCAGTAAAGGAGAGGAGTCATTCAGGATGTACAGGATAGCTGAGTCTTCTTCTATGCTCTTATCACTGTAAAATTCACAAGGTGATATATCAAGATTCACCTGTTCTACAGAAAATATTTATCATCATCATAGCAGATTTTTGTATGTGCATAGAGAGATATTTTATTTCTGCCTCTCTACCAGCATCCTAAATAACTTTCCCTGCATAGATACATAAAAATCAAGGTTGCATGTTTATGATAATAGCATAATAGACCACAAAAAAAAAAAAAAAGGAGCCCTTCCTTATCAGTAATTTCAAAGGTTGCAGACCTGCCATAAACACAGAACTACAGGAAACAAGGAGAAAGTACAGCTATCTTCACAGGCTGGAATGCAAGAAAAAATATTAATAAATAACTAACACAAGCTATGTGTTTTGCAAAAGCTTGCAGATCAAATTATTTTCTTTACTTCTAAGGTCAGCGCTGCAGGAAGCAATAATCCTGAAGATTAAAATTTAAAAAAAAAAAAATCAAACAAAGACCAGTCCTAAGGATAAAAGCAGAGATACAACTTCAATCACTTAAAACTACCTGAAATTGGGAGAACTGGTTCCAAAACACGGGTGGGCAGGAGGGGCTAGATGGGGGAAACTGGATTGCAATCAGCAAATGAGGAGAAAGCCCAGGCTGTGTGTAGAGATGCTAATCTAGTGCTGACCTGAGCACTGCTGCCTTGAAAATCTTTTTTTTTTCTCCACAAACTCTAATTACAGCATTTCACGTTCCCTGATTTCTAGGAAACCAGCGTACAAGACTTGATGGTTTTGTCTTTTTTTTTCCTTCTCTCTGATTTTTATTAAGTTGTTTTTGTTTCCCTTCCCCTCTCCCCTTCCCCTTCTTGCTCTGAAGTCCTGGCGATGCACGAGAACGTGTTGAAATGCCCCACCCCAGGCTGCACAGGACAGGGTCACGTCAACAGCAACCGCAACACGCACAGGAGGTACCGGCTTTGGCTTCTTCTTAAAAGGGCACAGTGACAGGACAAGAGGGAATGGCTTCCCCCTGCCAGAGCACAGGGTTAGATTGGATATTAGGAAGAAATTCTTCCCTGAGAGGGTGG
>NW_016692090.1:0-3243 GCF_001604755.1 Lepidothrix coronata | reverse complement strand
CAGCTGTGTTCTCAGTAACATGGCCTCAATACTTGTGACTGCTGCTTGTTCTAGAACAAGGGGCCGAGCCGGGGCTGCCGCACCAGGTGCGCACGTCCCTTATATTTATGTATATATATATAAATGTGTGATTGTAGGTCATTAAAACATAAGGAACCAGAAAACTGGACTTCTGAATTGTTTTAGTAGATACTGGAGGATCTGGAATGAGGTGCTCAGCCACATTCTCCAGACTACCCAGCTGAATTTCCCACTATGGCACTTAAATAACATTTAAGATCATTAATTCTTAGCCCCTTCTGGAAGCAGAGATGTGCAATGCTACTCGTGTTGTTCTAGGGGAGACCCTTAGAAGCCTACGGTGCCTGATCCCTCTTGCCCACAGACTAGTCCACTTTTACTGAACAGGCAGAGAGATCACCAGCTTTGCTAAAAACTATTTTGGACTCTAGGAAAATCTCCTGGAAACTGGGAGCCCTCCCAGGCCTCTGGGGGGATTCAGTTGACTTGGTCCC
This sequence comes from Lepidothrix coronata, assembly GCF_001604755.1. Taxonomy (NCBI): domain Eukaryota; kingdom Metazoa; phylum Chordata; class Aves; order Passeriformes; family Pipridae; genus Lepidothrix; species Lepidothrix coronata. Next base: position 2,728 of record NW_016692090.1, on the reverse strand, counting down.
TATGATGAAGTAGCTCAAAATGATTATTAGCTCTAATCTGGTATTTTTCCTAGCTACTGCTGAGGATAGGCTGGGGAGAAACTCAAATGGGTGTCCTTTGAATGGCACTTTGAAGACCCCCAGGCCTCTGCAAGGAGAAAGAGCTCTTCCATCTGAGCAGATTGAATTCCCCACCAGGTTTCATTTTCTCAAGAGGTTCAGTAGCAGGAAAAGCCACAGCACACAGACCTGTGACCTGTTGCTCAGGGCCAGTATTGACAAAGCCTCCCATTTTAATCTATTTATGCCTGTGCAGAGCCAATTCCAACTGCTTGTGGGTGACACATGATTATTCTACATCCACCTTGACCCTCTTTGTTCCTTATGTCACTGCTATAGCTCAGCATGGGATTTATTAAAGTTTATTCTGAAGCAAGTAATGATGGTGTTTGGTGACAGAGTAGAGCAGGAAAAAAAAAGGTCCCATTTTTTCTCTACTTCAAACAAAAATACAGGTGTGTGATGCCTGGTCACATTAACAGAAGAGCCTCCATTTTGCCTGGAAAGGAAAAGTATAGCTATCTTTTGAGGACTGGAATCCTGGAGGAGCCCATGGACTTCATAACAAGATAGCCAGAGAGGGAATGATCTCTCTCAAGGTTTTTCCCACCTTAAGTCCAGTGCCATGCAAAACACAGTATGTTATGATTTCTTTTAGGAGGCAGTGCTGGTCATGGGTCTGTGTTGTGGCCCTCAAGTGCAAGAATCCCGTTAAAATCCAAACACTATGTGCTGGTTTGGGCTGTTTCTGTACATTGCAGAGGATGATGTTAACACCTAATTAATATAAAGGGGCTGTTACCATCCTCGTACCATGCAAGAAGGGCAAACAAGGGCATGCTCTGTAATGGGAACTGGACAAAACAGCAAAGGTTCATCACTTCTCAACAGGCAGGCTATGAGAAGAGCTTCTGCTGCTTTTCACCTCAATCTATCTCTCCTTTCTCCTTCATATCTCTCATATCTGGGTGTTGGCAGGGAACTGGGTCATGCAGGCTTTCAAGGCAGAGGGAAATGTTTACTTTTCCCTTTGTGTTGAAGAGATTGAGTCTCTCTCTTGCCCCATTTAATTTCAGAGCTGGGTAATGAAACCAATGCTATTGCTGTGTTTGTGACTGGAGAAGAAAGGAAAATAAAAAGAACGTGATGTAATGCTCTGATAAATTCCATGATTATCTTTAGCCTTCTTTAGTTTTCCTTTTTATTGGTTTGATGTGTACCTGCTGTGCCAATCTGTTAGCCAGGATGTCGTCACTGAGAAGTACACAAACATATAATCTATGCTTTTCCTTTTACAGACTGAGTGCAAGGCAGGCTACTAAGGAAAGATTTGGAGAACTGGGAAAATGACTTCTATAATGGGGCAAGTCACAGGTATGATAGAATAATTCAGAAGGTCTTTAGTTCAGTTCCCTGCTCCAAGCAGTCAGCTGTGGGGTCACTTAAGCTGGTTAAAGCCTTCAAGTCCAGACTTGAAAACTTCTGAGGATGGAAGCCACGTAACCTCTCTGGACATTGTGCTTCACTGCTTGACTTTCCTCATGGGGAAAAGGTTTGAATCTCTCTTATTTAAGCTTAAGCTTGTTGTCTCTGCTTCCCCTGCCATGCACAGCCATGAAGAAATTTTTTCCATCTTCTGGGTGACCTCTCCCCGTAGATAGTGGAGGGCTGCTGACCCCTTAACAGTTCATCCAAAGTGTCTTATCCGAGATGAACAAGTCATGGTCCCCCACTCTCTCCTTATTGGGCAATCCGACCTTCTCAGTGGTCCTCTGTGGAACTTGCTCTGGTTTATCCAGATTCTTCTTGTACTGGGGGGACAAAAACTGGGTTCAGTATTTAGGTGTGGTCTGGAGAGCACTGAAACAGGGAGAGAGAATCTATTCCCTTCATCTACAGACTGTAGCCTTGTTGGCACAGCCCAGGGGGCCTTTGGTCTTTGCTGCCAAGGCTCACAACCAGCTCACTGTCGACCAAGGCTGCAGTTCATCAGTCCCAGCCTCTGTTGTTTCCAGTGCTTCTTCCTTTCCAGTGTCCTACTCTAAATCAGTGATTCTAAGGATACAGCAGTGTTTGTAAGAGCCATGTTTTACAGTTTTCCTCATTGGCTGCTGGATCTATACATAACAGTATTCTGGATGTTATGCCATGATGTTGCTGTGGGCAGAGTAGTGCCAGGTGCCTCATGCTCCCATCTACACCATCTGTGTGGGCTGTGGTGCATGCACATGGAGTTTTCTGTTTGCACTTAGGTGGCAGGGAAGACCATAAAATACAGTCTGATGGAGCTGTGCCCGGAGCTTTGGCTCTATTCAAGGCTCTGTTGCTGATTGTGCAATGGGGAATTTTTCCTGCTAGAGTGGAATGGGAGAGGACAAATCAAAACATGCTTCCACCCCTTCCCCCAGAACTGGCACGCTGAGAAGGAAAAGGAAACTGTCTTTCCTTCTGTCGCATGTACATCCAGCCTTTGCAGTTGTTCCTTGGATTCTGACCATGTTAAATTATATAAGGTGTTCTGCAGCTGTTCCTCAAGAATAACAGGCATGTTGTAGGGGCAACTACAGGGAAAATCCTCAATAGTTTTATTTTTATTTCCTATGGAGATGAATAATGTGTTTTTTTAATATTTTTTTAATATTTTTGATAATAGCATGTGAAAGGATATTCTGCTTTGACTGAACACTGA
>NW_016692089.1:0-3245 GCF_001604755.1 Lepidothrix coronata | reverse complement strand
TTTTTGTCTGGATAATAAAGACTAATTGCGACTGTGCTCATTTGAATTGGAAAAATGCCATCAATCTCACTATTGGATTGCAAAATGTGGGAGGTGGCTCCTATCACATCTATCTTTGTTTTATTTTGGTGGTCTGTTATTCCGTCACACTCTTACCATGCACAGTTCAAGTTTCACAAAATTTTTAAGTAAAAATGCTGAAGTAAAAAGGCTAGGAGCCTTACTCAAAGGCAACACCAGAATTAGTTTCACCAGTGTTGCACCAACTAAAAACTGTGTAATGCAATAGGAAGTCACAGCCTTAGTGTATATTAGAAGGCAAACGACAACCATTTAAAGGGGAGTGAGTGTAATAAGGCCAAAGGAACTATAAAGATGATGGATACAAAAGGAATAATGTGCAAACTTCTTCTGCATTTTATATTATGGGGTGCATATCAAATATTGTACATGTTCATTTGAACAAACACTGTGTTAGATATTGCAAGTGAAATCCCACTTGTCATTAGTTAGTCTACACACTTACTGAGTATTAGGGTGGAGACATGGATATTAACCTGCATCTATACTTTTTCTTTATTGTTTGCTTTCAATATGTCTTTCCCGGGAATCCAGCATATTAAAGTGAACAATTCTCTTTTGTTTCTAGCCATTGAAGCATTTTGAGGGAAAGGACAGCTGTTTAGACTAATTTTGTAATTATTTTCTTCATCCTGGCCTAGAAAATATTCATAGTGCTGATTGATGCTAATATCCTATGACTACATTAGGACCAGCAACAAATACTCTGGGGCAATTGCTTTTGAAATTCTTTAGCAGTTGTCTAAGGAACATTCACAACAGGATTTATTTATGTTTGTTCTACAAACAATTCTTGTTTTTTCATGTAAATTTTTCAAGAATTTATGGTTATAGAGAAATTTTCCTTGAGCAAAAATCACAGAAACCTGGAATCAGTTATAAAACAGCCTGATATTCTACTTTTCTATATCTTAATTAGTAACAGATAAGCTGTTAAGATGAAATACAAGATGTGAAACTTTCCACAAAAATCTCTTTAAAAAGGAAAAGCTTTATGAAATCTAAAAAAATAGACTTTGTGGTTTATTGCTGTTATGACTGCTCTTTTCAGGGAGAAGTACTTTATAATCACCCCTGCTTTATGATTTGGTAGAAACTAGGTTCTTGAAATCTCACGATTATGTTTACTTTCACTATAGCAGTTCGGAAAAGTGTCCTTCACAAGCATGTCTCTTATTTACAAGCACTGTGTGTTGCAGTACAAGGTTTGCAAACCAAATAGAAAAAAAATTCAACTTTATCATGATTCTGTAAATGTAAACCCTATAACGCATGCAAAATTTCATCAAACAACTTGTAAAAACTCTTACAAAATGTCTCTGGCAGAGCCAAACCCAAGCCAGTCAAGTTACAAGTAGTGTCTTAAATATAATACAAAAGAGAACTTTCAAAATCTCAATGTTAGAAGTCGAGCTGTAATGCAAAGCATTTCTATTGTATAAATGTTGATCATGGTTGTCTTCTTACTTGATTTACAAATTCAAGTAGATGTTTTCGAGGAAAAGAAAGACAGAAAAATCAAACCAATCATCTGCTTATATCTACAATCATTGTATCTATTGACTTTAGCAAGATTCTAGGTAAAATACCGTTACAGTTTTCAAAAAAAATCCATGCTTTATAAAAAGTTACATACTACATTAAACTATTTGAAAGGTGATTTAAGGGTAAAATTGAAAAATTAAACTGATAGCACTTTCTATTTACTGATCCCAAAAAAAGGAAGTTAAGTGTAATTATATCTGTAATTCATGTTAATGAGGAAGTGGCTTGCCCAAAACCCAGGAAAAAGTCAATGGAACAGTATCCCACTCTAATGCCCTACTCAAGAAACATAAAAATAGAGCAAATTTTGTCCTGATGGACAAGTGATAATTATCTGAATAGGAACAATCAATTTTTACCTGAAACCTCTAGTGCTTTTGTTCTTCTTCATTGATATGGTGTCAGACTTAATGTCAATTAAAATCACTTCTGATTTGCTTCTGGTAGAGGGAAAGTGTGGGAAGTGGTCAGAGGGGAAAAAAAAAAGGGAGCTAATACACGAAAGCATCAACATTGAAAAGCCTTTTCTTTCTGGATGGTCCTTGTTAATTCAGTACTATATGACTACCAGCTAATGGTATAATCCTAAGGAAGAAGTTTGTCAATATTTGCAGGCAACTTGAGGGTTATACTAGATACTTATCTGATCACTCAAGAAAAATCTCTCAGTCAATTTTCTAAAGGTACTTTTTTTCCTATTTTCCGCAGGAGACAATGATAGACTATTTGAGACTCCGTGTATTCTCCAGTGAAAAAAAAAATAATCTTAATTATTCTGGCAAAGATTTTCCATTATTTATTACCCTTCCTGTAAAAAAAAAAGCCACACTGGCAACCATTTAATGTATATTGGTCAGTATTCAGCAATGTAGAAGCATGGTTGAATGGTTATGGAAGTCTATAGCCAGTAGGCTTAAATTCCCTTGCATGCCATAATAAGACAGAGTATGTACACAGAACACAGTGCCACAGTGCCACTTTAATGGCAATCCATTAAAGTGCTTTTTTTCCCAAAACACGACAAACTTCTCTTCTCGTAGATTTCAGACAGCTTGAGGGCAAACAAGGTTACTTGTCAATTTATAGCCAAGTTTATAGCTGTGAAGGTCCCATGGGGCTCTAAAACTCAAATGAATGCCCACTTCCTTTATTCTGCACTTGGGCTTTTGAGAGGCACATCCTCCAGGTGCATTAATGTTAGCTGAGACTCATTAATATGGCAAGACAGAAACTGTAAGTTTCTGTGAGATGTTACACCCACTTTAGGATTCTAACAGGCAGTTTCACTAAAGATCTCTGTACCATTAATTCTCTGGTACTCTTAGTAGAAACATATAACAACAATATATTACAGACAAACTAATGTTGAGCAGTGAGAGCAATTCCAAACAGAGTAGTAGAGAAGAAAAATCCAACTAAGGCATGAAAAAGTTTAGTGTCAACACTTACAGGTATCTTTCCAGCTATTCACTTTCATACAGTATTATTATTCTCTTTTGCCTGTTCCTGCAGATACATTTCAAATGCTTCTTCAAGTATTTTCAAAACAAAGCATGGTTCACATTCTTTTCCTCCTCCAAATGTGTGTCAGTACATTTCTCTGTTTCATTAGGCATCTC
>NW_016692088.1:0-3245 GCF_001604755.1 Lepidothrix coronata | reverse complement strand
CCCATTTTTAACACACCCTATTTCTTATTAAGATTTGAGAAAAGTAGAAGTCCATAATGTTAAGACCACCAACAAACTTTCAGGAAAAAGCAGACGTTGCCACAGGGAAAAAAAAAAAAAGGAATATAGAAAAGAAACACAAATCCCTATTACAAAAAGTAAATCCAAACCAAATTAAATTTTCAAAGCCTCCTTCCTGGACATAAATCCCCTATTTTTCTTTTGAAGGTCAGCATTAGATGATGCAAGACCAACACTGAACTTCCAGGCCATTAGCCTCTTTGGAGCCAGGCAGCAGACAGGGTGATGTGGTATGTCTGCATACCTCCTCCAGGCACTGAAGAGGAGGTGAGAAGCAAAACCCTTCCTACAGTGGAAGGAGTTATGAGATCCTTCTCATCTCCAAGGGAATGTGCTGCTGCCACAGGGGTGCCAGGGGACAAACTCGTGGACTAGCCTGCAGGAATCACTCCTGACGGAGACAGGGCTGGCAAAAGGAGGAGGCATTTGAAAGCAAAGCCTTTTGAAATGTTGCCTCCCCCAGCTAAAACTGATAGGAAAGGGCTGGCCTTGCTGGTATTTGAAGGGTTTCTGAGCCACTTCAGACAACTCTCTGGTGCCAACTGCCCTGTGCAGTCACATGTGTGTGAAACAAGTGACTCAGCTCACTGGGGAAGGCAGAGGTCTGCGCAGAGCTCGGTTTATCACTGGAACTGCCTTAGTCCTCCGACTGGAAGCGTTTGTCTCTGGCATCAGCCAACCAACCAAGGCAACAGGGTTAGTTTAAGGGATCACTTCACATTTTTGTTTGCGTAAAGCTGGTATCTCTTTTCCCTATGTGAGCAGGAGTTACTGAACTGGTTTTCCTGTGAAGAGAGTGGGAGTTATTCTGGCGCAGCTGCAGAGGGAAAGTGTTAATCCCCCCCATCTGCCCTTGCTAAACTTTTTAAGTAAAGATTAGTTTGATGAAGGAGCAAGGCTAGGAGATCTGGTTTTTTGCTACAGCACTCGCTAGAGACCCAAGAAATGGCAATCGTTGAGTCGTAGCGGGCTTTAAAGCCCTCAAATCTTTGAGACTTGTGCACAGGAAAAGACAAGGAGGCACTAGCTCCTATGCTCTCCATCTGTATGGGGCAAAGTTAGAGCCAAAGTCCTCTAGTCCAAGCCCAGATCCACAGCTGAGCAGGAAAGTTACCCTAGAACTACCCCACATCAGGGATTTCATATAAGTCATCTGGCTGATGTGTGTGGGATTCATCACAAGAGGGAAGTGAAGAACTTCCATGAACACCTTGCAGGACTGTGTTCTCAGATGAAAACACCTGCTAAAATGTGCAAAGCCCAGGAAGAAAAGGCTACATTAGTGCTGCAGGACATAGCTCCTCTGGAAAGAATAAGAATGCTGCACATTCTGATTGTTTACTTTGCTTGCTTGCTTTCCCCTCCCTCCCCCCCCTGTGGTATTTACAGTGCCCTGGTACTCATTCAGCTTTCTTAGCTAACAGGTGGGGAGGCAGACAGACCTGCCTGAAATCCTGGCATCAGACACCTGGCAGTCCTTCCTGCTTCAGGCACCTTGCAGGTACATTGCCCTGAGGCAGGGGGGAAGCAGGCAGCTTGGATCTGTGTTCCTATGCCAGGACAGGATCCCAACAGAGTGGAGGATTCCCTACTGCATTTGTCCCACTGACTTCTGCAAAAAGTTCCTCTCAAACCTGTGTGGCTTTCCCAGGAGTCATCCATATTTCCCTTGGGCTGAATATGGTGTGCTCAAGAGATGCTGAAGGCACCAAACCACTGTCTTCTAGGGTCTCCAGACTGCCAGACTGCCTGCTTGTTAAACAGGCACTGAAGTGCCTTTAGGGAGTTGAAGTGTCATCAATGTTACAAAACAGCTGACTGAACCTGTAGCTTAATTTAGGAGCTTGTCAGACATATGGTAATGGCCTGGTAAGGCTTGGTTAAAGGTGGCATTTGCAGGCTTCTGTACGTTTTTAATCTCTGTGTACAATACAATATTGCACATTAGCTTTTGCTCTTGCTGGCAGATTTCTTGTGGGAAGATCTACTTTGGGACTTCAGTAGCACTAAATACAGAGCAACTGACAGAAATAGGGAGTTTGGACCGATGTCTCTGCTGGCATAACTCCATTAGAGCCAGAGGGTGAAATCGCAACCCTGTTGAGATGCATGGGACTTCTGCCAGGCTTGCGACTGCTGAGAACTCTTTTAACAACTCAACCCTGATTTTGCTTTGGAATGAAACCTCCCCGTGGATCTTAGCCTAGGAACACTTGCATCTTTCACACAGAAGAAAAATGTTCTGCAGCAAGCAAATGAACTTGGAAATGATTTTAACTTCATCAGTGGAACCCTTGCAATAGACGTTCATTGCGGGCTAAATTTGGCTTGTGTGGTAAGACACTGACTGAGTAGTACACAGACATTCATCTCCCTCAGAGATGGAAAGGCTCCTGCTTTGGCTGCAGTCACAGTTTATTGGACGTGCTCCCTGTTACTCCCATGAACTGCACAAGCAAAGTTCTGGTGCTCTCAGTGTGACCCATTCATGCAGTCAGTGCTCATCAACAATTGTTTTAAGACCAGGAACCCTAGATACTGACAACGTACCTCTCTCTTCTCTTTGCATTGTATATTGCTGTCCTGGCTTCTGGGCTTCTTTTTCATGCCTACCCATTGCTACAGGGTATTTGTAAGTCTGCTGGAAGGTCTTGGGGCTGAAGACAGACCTGCATCAAAGCCCTTTTTTGTGTAATAGTGACTATACCCCCAGCAAGGTCAGAAAACTGGTGCTCTTATCACCCACAGCTGCGCCTTGATAGCCCTATGGATCTGAGGTTAAAAACGAAACAGGAAAAAAGGTGCTGGAAAACCAAAATAAATTAATAACAATTCTGGTTTCTTTATAAAGAAGCAGGATGGGGAAAACTGTTTTGCTTTGCAGGTCACCTTCACAGCAAACAGGAATCATTCAATCACTGCTGGATAATACCAAGGGCACTCTCAGAGGTTGGCAATTGGAATGATTAAAAAAATATGAGCAAGATTTTAAGTGTCTCTTTGTGAAACAAACAGAGCAAAATTGTTCATCAGTGGTGGAATAGGTACTGCAAACATTGTCTTAAATGAATCTGGACGGAATTTGTAAGAGAGAAGATGACCAGCTCTGTCTTCCCAGCACAGTCCCAGCCCCTTACAGAGGGGAGTTTGTGACCTTGCCTTCC
>NW_016692087.1:0-3246 GCF_001604755.1 Lepidothrix coronata | reverse complement strand
CTGGGCAACCTGTGCCAGGGCCTCACCACCTTCACAGGGAACAATTCTTTCCCAGTATCCCATCTAATGCTGCTCTCTGGCAGTGGGAAGCCATTCCCCCTTGTCCTGTCCCTCCATCCCTTGCCCCCAGTCCCTCTCCAGCTCTCTTGGAGCCCCTTTAGGCCCTGGAAGGGGCTGTACGAAGTTCTGATCAGACCTGTCAGGTCACACGCACTGAGGGAGTCGACGGCTCCTGGACACCTTCTCATTCCCAGTTAAATTGCTGGCTGCTGTCTTAAGGGAGGTTGATTTTTTTTTTTTCAGGGATATCACTCACATTCCAGTAACACCACGACCAGGAAGAATTTCCAAGGCACCTTTCTCCACTCCCACATGTTAATTTTGAATGTAAACCAGCACTGTCTTGGGGACGGGGAGGATTTTTCCTCACAAGTGTCCAGTCCTATTTCAGATGCACCTGCACCAAGGGGGGCAAAGGCTCTTCAATACCTTCTCTTGGCAGAATCTGTTTCTTAGGGAAAATAGTTATTTCCAGGAATGATAGCACTTTACTCCAAAGAACACTTTGGTTAAGGAGTAATCACTTGGTGATTCATCCCAATCTCCACTGACTGCAGTGATGAGTCTCCCACTAAGGATAAAAGCTCCCAGAGGTGTTCCCTGCAGGACAATGGCTCAGGTAGCAGTGTCTGCAGGGGCAGAGGATCTTCCAGGAGAGCCTGATACACTTCAGTGCTAATTACACCCACCACTGAACCCTCCAGTGCCAAATTTACAGGAGGATCGGATGTCACAAAACTGTTTCATTTCAGAAACAATGCAGTGCTCTGCTTTAGCAGCATTTCCAGAGCTCCAAAACTCCCTCATCATCCTATCAACTTCCATCTCATTCCTTCACTGCCTCCCACAAAAGGCAAATATGCTTTAGAACATCTAACTGTGGGTTTAGCTTAATTCACACACCAAGGAAATGAAGCAAGAAGGCGGGGAGAGTCCTTCTTTATGTATGTCTGGCTCACTCCAGCCCTGGTTCCATTTCCAGTTTCAGCCGCTGCTTTCTCATCGGCAGAGCTTTGAACTCCACCACACCGAGCCCTTCACATCCTGGAAGGGAAGGAACCACACCAGCTACCACACTCTTAAAGTGCTCACACCACACACCTCCCCTGTAATTTTAACATTAAAGATAGAGCCTTTTGGGAGGTCTGTGAGTTTAGGTTCACCAAAGAAAAGGCATTTATTACTTGTTCCTCCAGCTCTTCATTCACACATTTGGATTCCCCTTCTGCACTAATGCAGCCAGTGGGAGGATCTGCATCAGACAGGAGGGGAAAAATATCCCCTAATGCATTAAGTTCATCACTTGTTATCACCTGACTATGAACATCAGCTAGTTCTCAGTCACCAGAAACCTCCTTTAAGATGAATGGTTCCTTATTTCTGCATTTATCAGCTTGCTCTGATAAGTTTCTCCCAGCCCTGAGATGCTCTTTACATGACAGTCATTGACTCCTGCTTGCCCAGAGAGACCTGGACACCCCTGCAGCCTCTCTACAACAGACAAAATTCCCCACAGTTGGAATTGATACTGAAATAAATGGGCTCACATCACCTAATGCACTGCCACGAGCTGGTCCAGACACCACAGGGAACTGGAGAACCAGCTTTTGTTTTCTTCATAGTCCAGATGGAAAAGTCAGGTCAGCCTGAAGTGATTCTCCCTAGCCCAGGTTCTGTGCCTGGATTGAAAGCAGAGGCAAAGCTTCATTCCAATCCAACTGAGACAGTTGTTTCACTGAGCAGGAAATATTTTGCTTCACTTTAGGGGGAGATCAATATCTAGAAGCTTATCTTCTGAGGGTTTTTTACCATCTTTCAGACAGACCGGATTTAACAGAAACTTCTAATTCAATGATGCACCTTCCATGTAGGACAGCAAGTTACAGTCCAGCAATTCCTCAGCTGTGTCTCTGGTTTGGATGCACTCTATTAAGGAAGCAATTATATATCATAGAATTAGTCCTACCAATTGTACTTTCTCTAATATCCTTGCAAAAACTTATCACAAAGCATAAAATCTCAGAATGGTTAGGGCTGCTGTCAGCCCTGCAAGCAATGCTTATTTCGTGTTTCTCATTTGATTCTTCCAGAGAAAAGCCAGAATTCCTCAGGTGCCATTAGCGAGCCTACGCTTTCCTGGGATCACTCTGTTAAGCCATACCTTGGTCTGTGCTGCTGACCACATTGTTACTGAAAAGTCAGAATTAGGAGCTCAAGCAGAAATATGGTGGAGAATGAGCTGCACAGGCAGAACACTGAGAAACTGCTGGAGAGGAGAAAGGGAAATGAAGGACAGTGGGCAGAGCAACAGTGCATTGAAAGCAAAACAAGTTTTTCTAGAAAAAGATCCAGCCTTTCTCAATGGCAGCAAAAGTCATTCTGTAACTAAGGGCACGAGAGATCCCTTCCATTCTGAGAAATCTGAGTTATGAAAACATAATAGGAACCCTCAGCATTTGGCTCACGCACGCTCAATTTCTCAGTGAGTCAGAAGTTCACATTCTTCTACTGCAGCCTCCCAACTGAAAACAATCCCCACACTTCAAGCACAAGAATAATACAGCACACATATGCTTTTTATAAAACAATCCTTACAAATAACCATGGCTTTTGTTTTCATAATGGCTAAAATTCATCATTTCCCCCCAAAAAAGCACAGATCAAACAGAATGCACTCTCATTAAAAAAGAAGGCTTGCTTGGCTGAGCACCACAGCCAGTAACATTACCCTCTGACTTTCTTAGTGTTTTTTGTCAATGAAGAGACAGGAGAGCTGCTCCCCAGGCTCTCTGGGGCAGGAAAGGCACAGAGCAACCCCATCCCAGTGCTCCAAACAAGGACCTTCCTCCCTCACCTCACATCAGCCTTGAGGACACTCACAATCTTCTCCCACCCAGCACATACCCACAACATCACAGAATCCCAGTCTGGTTTGGCTTGGGAGAGAGCTTAAAGATCATCTCATTTCACCCTCCTGCCATGGGCAGGGACATCTTCCACTAGACCAGGTTGCTCCAAGCCCTGTTCAACCTGCCCTTGGACACTTCCAGGGATGGGGCAGCCACAGCTTCTCTGGGCAACCTGGGCCAGGGCCTCCCCACCCTCACAGCCAACAATTCCTTCCCAATATCCCATCTAACCCTGCCCTCTGCCAGTGGGAAGCCATTCCTCCTTGTCCTCTCCCTC
>NW_016692086.1:0-3246 GCF_001604755.1 Lepidothrix coronata | reverse complement strand
GGTTTGGTTTGGTTTTTTTAACTTCAGGGGTGCTGGCAACCAGTGTAATAAAAGCAAGTATCTTTTCAGCAAGAGATCTTCCATGTGTTCCCTCACGGTATACAGATGAGAAGGTAACGATATACTTGTTGGCATAATGCTCGTTATTTTGTTCTTAGCTAAATTAAACATGTAAAATATTTCCAAAGTTTAGATTAATGTGATTGTGGTAATGGCCTCAGGGTCAGAAGACTATCTCAGTAAGCAACAAGATTCTTCTATCTCCTATCATCTTTATAGATACATTTTTAGAATTGCAGCTTCTTAGTGAAAAGGACATCTGCAGATAAAAGATGTTTTTCATAGTAAAACTGAGTTTTGACCTGTCTTTTCCATGATTTGTTTGATCTCCAGAAGCTTAGCTCAACAGGAGTCAGTGGGAACACACTGGGGAGCAAAATGGCAAAACTCAAAGCTGAGTTTTGACTTATGTTTTCCAAACTTTGTATATCAGCTCTGAGGGAAGGAGGCTGAAGACACTTGCAGTGGCTACTTTCTGGTCATGAAATCATGGTTGATATCTATTACTATAATACCGAATCTAAGATTGTTAATTGTCTTTTGGGTTCAGTGAAGGACACAGCCTGGAAGAAGTCTGTTTACCCATTTGTTATTCTATCACCATATGTTCTCAAATTCTCTGTCCCTTTGCTTTCCCGTTTGGAAAACAACGGTAAAGAACATGCCAATTCTTGAGATCTGCAGCTGAAAATCTTTGAATATTGGTTTGATTTTGCCTATCACGTCCTACTGCCAAGGAAATTATCTAAGTAGAGAGGCAGCACCTTTGCATATGCTCTGAGCATGCTTTGCTTGAAAAGATTCCCAATTACTGGTAGTTAATCCCTCTGCCATTTTGTCTGGTCTACCACCATCTTGTCTCACAAAAGGCAACATTAGGAAACAGTACACTGAAGAGAAATGTCAACAGGGAAAGAAAAGAAGGTTAATTAACGAGTTGGAGAAGTGAGTGGATGTTTTTGTTGCTTTTTCTCTTTCAAAGTAGGACACTTGTTGAGCTGTGAAGCTTAACAAGAAGCAAACTGAGAAAAAACCCCACCCCTGTTCCTTTGTTCTGGTTCTTTCAGTATTCAGCTTGAAATTCGAGTGCCTGCTGGAAAGAAGCACTTCACTCCGTGTTTCATATTTCTTTGTGCCCCTGTTTGTCATCACCAGGGAAAGAGAGAATAAAGAGTGAAAGAAAGGATGAAGAGCAATTGGAGATCACAGGGATGAAACCTTGAGACTGCACCTGCAAAACCATTCTGTGAACACTGGTTTTATCTTCCTCACCAGTTTGGGATAACAAAACACATATACAGTATGGAGTAAGGTTATGTGCCTGCAAACCCTTTGATTAATTTTCTAGTATTTCCTAGCCTGAAAATTGGTTCTTCCTCTTCCTTCCTCATGTTTGCAGCACCTTTGGTTCTAGGTGACCAAAATTGCTGCCAACATGCCTATATTTTACTTTTTTGCCTGTCAAGAACTTGCCTGATGTATCCTTAGGAGAGGAGGTTGGCAGAGATTACAATGAAATTAAGAGAGCAAAGTGAAAGAAATTGGTGAAGACATGTTCTACAAAAAAGTCTTGCAAAGTCTTTTATTGATAGCAAGGGCAATAAACACCTTGAGGCTCAGGCATATGTGAGAACAGGGGCTGTGCATTCATTTCTCCCAGGCCCTTTTCCTCTCCACCTGTTCAGCCTCTCGCATACACATTTTCAATTTTTCCTATGGCTGCAGGAGGATAACAGACTCTTGAATTTTCAGGATCTGAACACAGTGCTTGTTTCTTGTAGCAGCCATAGCAATTCTTTTTCACATCCATTATATCTTATTAGGGAAAGAGGCTCAGTCATTACTAATATTAATGCCACAACAAAAGCATTTGGGAACCTGTGAAGTAGAGAAATACAAGATCCCCACAAAAGGCAGGTCAATGTCATCACGAATTGTTGCTTTTTAAAGGGTTTAAAAGGTGGGGGTTTTTTTATGGAGCAGAGCTAAATACTAATAATTGGAACTTCCCTGGGCAGCCTGTTCCAATATATTAGTATTTAGCTCTGCTTCATAAACAAAACAAAACAAAACAAGAAACAATTTAGCTGCATTCTTTGAAGATACTCTGTGTCAGACTCCTGTTGGTATGCAGTCTGTAGTAGAGATGGGCTGTACATTGAAAGCCCTTGGACTGAGAATATTAAAGAGAGCTCTCTAAGAATTAAAGGCCCTCCTGTCTTTCCCCATCAGTTTTTCATCACTGAAATTTCACTGTTTTCAGTGAAACTGTTCATGATTTATGTCACTTGAGGAAAGGATGAGGCCAGTAATTTCTAGTTCTGTGCAAAGGTAAAGGCTCCAATGAAGTGTCCTGAATAGTAAAATAAGGTATAGATAGGTACCTGTGGGAAGATAATATATAGGCAGATACTGTTATGCTTCCTTATAACTAATAAAAGCCTGATACTACTGGTAAAATATTCAAATATCCATTTCCCTCTGAGAAAAGCTTAGTTAAGAGAAATGATCCCTCTTAGCTCCTTGGTCAGATCATCTGATGGCCCCTGAAGTTCTTGTGATAAGGACATGATTCAGAGAGACACTAGCCTGTGCTTTTCAGCTGTAATTTCAGCAGAATTCTAAGGAGCTCAACTGCTTTTTTGGCTGGAGCAAGATAGATCAAACCATCAGGTGATGGATTCTGCTAAATCTAAATGTTCAGTATTGCATAAGATTTTGAGGAGATTAAAAAAAAGAAGATATTGCTGCAGCTCAGTTTGAAACTGGATGTAGCCTTGCATTTGGCGGAGTTAATTTCTAGTTTTCTTTAGTGTTAACAAGATGACAGAAAAATCTTGCTGACTGTGTCCCATGTAACCCAGTCTTAAACCATAGACATAAGTGGCAGCCAAGATACCAATAAAAGATGTTTAGTGGGATGGTGTGAGTGAAGGAACTATAATAGTCTCAGGCTTGCTGATATCTGTATATGACCTAGATAGTATGTTGTACTGAATCCAAAAATTCCAGAGACTTGAAAATGGCTTAAAACTTAAATTTGATTAAGGTATTATTTCTGTCTTAAAGATGAGGCATATAGACTAATTGTTTTGTCCAGCAGGGAGGAACACAACATAGGTGCCCACCTCCATATTCCTGTACTATAATTGTAAGGACACTACATATGTTGCAATTAGATTAGAT
>NW_016692085.1:0-3247 GCF_001604755.1 Lepidothrix coronata | reverse complement strand
AAAAAAAAAAAAAACCGCAAGAAAAACCCACTACCTATCAAAGGCATAAAAAACTGGAAGCAAGAGAAAGCATCACCGGCAGCTGTACACACAAGGGAGGAAAGCGAGAACTCCTGCCAAAGCCGCAGCGGTAGCATTGCCTGCAGGCGCGCTGGGCGCTGACAGCGGGCTCCGCCTGGAGCCTCCGGCCGCCGGGAGCCTCCGTCTGCGTAACACCGCCGCCTCCCTATGTATTTCTGCCCAGGCGCCCGGCACCCCGCCGGGCTCCCCCGTGCCCTCCCCGGGGCTGACAGCCAGCAGCGCCGGGGCGCTCTGCTCTTCACCTCTCCTTCGCCCGGCCGCACGCCTGCAGCCGGCTCTGACATGCCCAAAGCGCACACAACACGCTCCTTCCCAATCCCGTGCCAGCCTCCAGCCCGGCGCTGCTAATCCCAGCCTAAGGTGCATCAGAGGGGGCTGCATGCGTGCTGCGTGCGGACAGGGCGGGCCGCGGGGGTCGACGGCGGGGAGGGCAGGGGACCCCCGCTCCTGCGCGGGCACACACAGACCTGCCGGGGTGGCCACGGGGTGCGGGATCGGTGACAGGACAGCTCCTCCGGCGATGACTCCGGCGGTGCCCGCAGCGGCAGCAGCCGGAGCAGTCGGACCTGGGTAAAGGGAGGAGGATAAAGATGAAGCTCCGGGGGCACCTTGTGGAGGGAGCAGCAAGTAGCAGCAGCGGCGAACGAGGAGCAGCAGCGGCGGCAATAGCTGAGCGCAGAGGAGGCGCCTCGATTACTGTAGCTCCCGATGCGAGGGGTCTGTTTGGGAAGACTTGCCTTCTCCAAGTGGGAAGAGCCTCTTCTCAATCTGCTACTTAATAGAGGGCTGTTCCCAACTCTCAATTTACCCTCGTAAGCGGTTACGAAACTGTAGGGAAGGTGGACTGCTGCCACCGGGTGATATATGCGCTGCTCTGCTCCAGCAAGGAAGGGGATCCACTTCTGGAAACTGGCGCATACCTCCGCGCATTCCTGCGGCATGAGACGGGCGGCCGCCGCGGCAGTGCGCCCGGAGGCAGGGGCCCGGTCCGCCGCCCCCTCCCTCCCCTAGGCTTCCCAAAAGGGGGAGACACGGGAGAGCAGTGTAAGAACTGGGTCTCCGGGCACGGCTTCGAGGGACGGCGCCGCGGAGGGTGTTCCCGCGCAGTGGGTTCCGCGCAGCCCCCGTCGCCCCTGCGGAGGGCCCGCTCGCCCTGCCGACCTGGCTGGTCTCCAGGACAATCTTGTAGAAAAGCGCGGGTACTCCCAGTGCCGCAGCCGGGAGCCTCGGGGGCAAAGGGGATTTAGTCATTTTGGCACAGTTCAGGTGTGTCTGGCCTCCACCCTAGGCAGCCGACATATATAAAACACACACTCCCCCCGACACCCCTCCTCCACATGGGTGTTTTGGGTCGAGCACAAAGCGCCGCCGGAGCCGGGAGCAGCTGCGGCGGGGCGAGCACGGCTCCCCGGGCACAGGGACGGGGCGCACGGCCCCTCCGTCAGATCCTGCGGAAAACCCGCGCCCGTAGGCCCTGTCTGAAATTCTGTGCCTTCCAAAGGAACTGCACCTTCCAGTATGGGGCCAAGCCCGTTGGTGGACAGGGTCCGCGAGGGTCTCCCGTCTCTCGTTCCCAGGAGCCTGCCCGTGGCACCCGGCGCGTCCTGGCCTCTGCAGCGTGCCGTGGCAGAGGGTGACATGGCGAGACACCCTGTCCCTTCCCTGCCCAAGAGGACAGGTCGTCCAGCGGGGCTCAGCCAGGGCTTCCCCGGGGCCCGCCGTCAGCAGCGCGTCTGCTCTCACATTAGCGGGGAAGGGCATCCCCGGTAACGCTGTCGAAGAGGCTCGTCTGGGACCCTTTCGGGCTAAAATACGGGATGTCACCGTCCCCGAGGAGCAGGTCCGCAACTCGGGACGCGGAACAGAGCTGGGCGAGGAGCGGGAGCAAACAGGGAGGGAGAGACCCTTGGGCGTCTGAGAGGCGCAGCCCCGCTCCCCCCGCAGCCCCAGCGCCGCCGCACGGCGCATCCGCGGTGCGGGAGCGCCCCCCGGTGGCGGCGGCGCGCGGGAGTGGCGGCCGACACACCGACCGACCGTCCGTCCGTCCGTCCGTCCGTCCGTCTGTCCTCTGGGCCCTCGGGGCCACCGCCATGGGGACAAAATGGAAACCAGGGCCAGGAAGGGTGGCGAGAGGGAGAGAGGGAGCCAAGCCTCAGCGCGGAGCTGAGGACCCCAGTCGGAGTGGTCGGTCAGTTTCCGGGGCTATGCTGGGTCCATGTCGGCTCCGTGCACGACGTGACTGGCAGAGCCATCAGGAGAGGTTCCAGCCGGGATGGAAGTGACCGATAGCAGAGATTAATATTTTAGCAGGGGACGGCTCCTTTTTCCGCGGGACTGGGAGATCAAGGAGCAGGCAGGAGGACGTGTGTGTCCTGAGTTTCATTTTTGTAACAGACCTGTCATCTCCATGGGAACCCAAACGCTGAAAAGAAAGTGATAACCAGAAGACATGCGCTGACCTTTCCAGACACTTTGGAAGTGAGTCAGCTCCTCTTTGGGACACAGCACAGTTTCAGCTGTCTGGTATTGATAGAATGCGCTTTCCAAAAGCAACATCTCCTCTGCTGATAAACTTTAAAATACTCTTGACCTATTAATCCCACTTGCCCAGTTGTTGAGTTGGATTTTCTCTTTTGGCATTTTGGCATGGGGAATTCAGTTTCTTCCTGTCCAGATCTGATATGTAATAGCAATATTTCTAAAAAATAATAAGTTAAGTTTTAAAAATTTTAATTTCCTGAATGAACTTACCAAGAACACCAATATAAATGAGGTGTCAACAATAGTTTCAGAAGAAGGAGCATCAGGGATTACGATGAAATATCCTTCCATAGGAAGTGGATTAAGGCAAATGAAATATTTTTATCACTTGTGCACTGCAACAGTATTTTTTTACAATTCACTGTAGATTTTTTCCATCATAGGGTAGCCAAGATTTTATGTTAATAGTTAAAATCGCTTAATGCAAATAATGAAGATGGAAGAAAATATGCATTATTCTATTAAACTTAAATCACTCAGACCAATTATTTAAAAATGTTTAATTAATTTGGTGTAAAGCTATGAATGAATTCATATGAGTGGAGACTTTGAAACCAATGGGCCTCTCAGAGTTGCAAGAATTTCATATGAGTGGAGACTTTGAAACCAATGGGCCTCTCAGAGT
>NW_016692084.1:0-3247 GCF_001604755.1 Lepidothrix coronata | reverse complement strand
CTGAGCCCCAAACTTCGCTTTCCAGGGGGAAACACCAGGTCTCCTTGGGGTTGGAACTGGGTGATCTTTAAGGTCCCTTCCAACCCAAACCATTCTATGGTTGTCAAGGGTGTGAGTAACCTGAGGAGGAGACAGGGCTCAGCCTGGTCTGCCCAGAGTGGGGAGAAGCACAGAAGAAAGGGAAGGGGCCATCCTTGAAGAAAAGAGCATCTGGCCCAGATATACGAGTTAAACGAGGTCAGACCACTGCTACTGATGCTGCTCCTCAGCCACCCAGTCCCAGCAGTGCCCTGAAGACCCAGCACCTCCCAGACCCAGTATCTCTTATTTCCTCTAGCAGAACACTGAGCTGGGACTGAAATTTAACCATTTCTAAAAAAAAAAACTTAACTACTCCTGCAGCAGGAAACACTGAGACTGATGCAGAAAGGATCCCAGATGCACCCTCACGTGTCCTCGTGTACCCACTGAGTCCTGTGCCATTACTAGGCAAAGGCAAAGACTTCCCCACCCAGGTGGGCATCCCAAAGGCAGGCTGGAAGGCAGAGGATGCACCTGCACTGCTCCCAACAGGTGGATGAGCTGGTATCCTAGGAAAGGACATCCAGTGCTGGGGCTCCCAGTGCTGCACCAGCACAAGCTACAGCGCTCTTGGGCCACCAAGCCCCGCATCGCCACACTCCCATGTGTTCAAAAGGCATCTCCGGCATGTTTCCCAAACACAAACACTAAATTATTATCTGAAATTACGGGGTTTGTGTTTTTCTGAAGCGTTTGCCCCGTGCTGAGGCTGAAAATGGACAGTCTGCGGTCTCTTTTTACGAAGCTGTTTTTATCCTCTGGGAACCGAAGTGGTGAACCACTAATGGCAAGAGCGTTTTTCTCATTATCAGTTACAATGTTAATGAGTCTTATTTAAGCGAGAAGTATTTTAAAACCTTCCAGCCTTGCATGTACAGCTATTAGGCTTCAGACTGTTTATTGTGTCTTCTCTTCAGAAAGTTCTTTTATGATGTTAAATGGAAGAGGCCGTTTCAAGACCAGGCAGCAATTTGCATCAGTAAACACTTTTAGGAACATGTTGCTCTGGTGTCTTAAAACTGACTCATTTTCAAAATCCCTTGCCTGAAGGTTCAGTGCACTCTAGTGTTCAGGTCTAACTGTAAATAGCTAAATGTTCAATTAAAATCGTGGTCTAGCAGCTGAAGCAAAGGCAGGGTTCAATCCCAGTGTATCAAGCTCTGCTTTGCAGTCTTGTGCAAATTGCTCAACTCACTCTCAGAAAACACTGACGGAAACAAAGTGTTTCAAATTTGTTTGCCCTAACCTTCCATCTCCAGGAGTCCAGAGCCACCCACACACACCAGCACGGGTCACAGAGGTTATTTTCACACAAGGAGCATAAGGGATTTCTGTTGGCTTCCCTTTCTTTCAAGCCCCATCCCAATGGTGACGTGGAGGAAAAGAGAGGCATCATCACAGCTACCAAGTGGCACCAGTGGGGATATATCCAGGGTTGGAATGGGAATGGACAAGTTTAGGAAGGGTAGAAAGCCAAGCATAAAGGCTTTGGCACCAGAAAAATCAGACCACATTCATAAAACAACAGCTCAACATTTCGATAAGTATTGAACAAAGTGGTTGCCAAAGGGCTGTTGTCATCTCCAGGAAAAGCAAGCATGCCACACATATTTCCTGTGCACGCTGATCCTGGGGGAACAGTAAAAGCTGGTTATTGCACAGACCTACTCTAAACCTTCTCACTTTCATAATACACAGGAGTGTTTTCCCCCCGCATCCATTTTTTGCTCCAATCCATTGGCGGGCAGCATACCTGACTCAGCTTTTGTTTAAGTTCTTGTGTTCTTCCAGGATAATTGGCCCTATGGGACTTTAATCTAAATGGAGTGTATCTTTGTAGGGACCTTGTAGAGGTATTTCCAATGTTTAATGGTCTCCTGAATTACTACTTTCCTCCCACTGAGAAGGAAATGGGCTCAAGCACTGCCCGTTTCCCAGTGGCATTCATTACCTCTGGAAACACGGATGTGGAAACAGCATCCCCGAGCCCATCCCATGCACCAAAAACACAAGGAGAGGTGAACATTCATCCCCCTTAACAGAGGAACACTTGCTCCCCACCAAACAAAGGTTCCCCTCACATGGAATTACTCCAGATCCACCCATTTGGGCTCACCCCAGGAGGGGGAGGCAACCAGACTCCGGCACAGCTCGCTGACTCCGGGTGACCTGGTGACACGGGCACATACGTGCCCGTGATGTGGGAATGGGAATGTGGCCCCATGGGGTTATTTGTTGCCTTTCCTTGCGCAGCCATTTCTCAGACCACTTTCTAATGTCTTCCAGACCATCAGCAGCCCTCAGACCATATGTGGAGTAGCACCACCATGGAGTAACTGCTTAATGAGTTACTCTCCCAGCCTGCAACAAGGCTTCCCCTCAGGAGCTGGGAGGCATCTCACTGCCTGCCAAGAGGCACAGTGGAGAAAGGACTGTCAATACCTAATTTAAAATGCTTGTAATTACAGCACTACAGCAGCAACATTTTGTTTACCTAAAAGCTAAGTTCCTCCTTCGTTCCCTCTGCCCCCCTGGCAAACAAATGTCAGGCACATAAACAAGCACAGAGTGGGGGTGTAATTGTAAAAGCTGTGCCCTTCGGTGTGTGGTGGTGAGGAAAACCTGGTGTATGGCACGTCAAACCTGGCTGCAAGCCCTGGCACACCACCAGCTGCACCCCTCTAGGGAAGGCTGTGCTCAGAGCAGTGGGTCCCTTGTCACCCTAAGGCCACCTCTGTGCCCAGTCTGTGACCACAGATAAATGAATATTCTTCATTACACACTATGTTCACTGTGCTGCCTCTTGTTTGGGTGAATCTGTCTTTGAAACTGTTTCACTGCTGGTGGTTAAGGCACCCAGGCTTTTCAAACTTTGATGAACCTGAGCCCAGAGGGCCAAAAAGGCCAATGGCACCAGGCTTGGATCAAAAGCAGTGTGGCCAGCAGGACATGGGCAGTGATTGTCCCTCTGTGCTGGGCACTGCTGAAGCCCCTCAAGTCCTGTGTCCAGTTCTGGGCCTCTCAATTCAGGAAAGACACTGAGGGGCTGGAGCGTGTGCAGGGAAGGGAACTGAGCTGGGAAGGGGCTGGAGCAGCAGGAGGGGCTGAGGGAGCTGGGGGGGCTCAGCC
The DNA here is from genome assembly GCF_001604755.1 of Lepidothrix coronata. Taxonomy (NCBI): domain Eukaryota; kingdom Metazoa; phylum Chordata; class Aves; order Passeriformes; family Pipridae; genus Lepidothrix; species Lepidothrix coronata. The sequence continues at coordinate 37 of NW_016692084.1, read as the reverse complement.
TGGAGAAAAGGAGGCTCAGGGGGGACCTTCTGGCTCT
>NW_016692083.1:0-3252 GCF_001604755.1 Lepidothrix coronata | reverse complement strand
AGCTACTAACTAGCTCCATGCAGTCTTCTGTTTAAAACTACTCAGTCACAGCAGTTCTGGATAGACTTTAACAAATACAAAGGTATTTTTCCAGAATGCTTCTCCAACCACCCGCTTGGGATTTTCTGATCCAGAAGTAGAGTATTGAATTTAATATCCTGTAATGGATTTTACTTCTTTGGATATATCCAGTTGGTTTTTCAATCCATGTGCACTGATAGCATCTACAGCCTTCTGTTGCAAAGTGTATTACAGCTCAACTATGTTTCATGCAGAAACATTTCCTTTCTTTGAACACACTCTCTTGGTTGGATTTGATACCTACCTGAAGAGGTACAGCGAACAGTCTTATGCTTACTGTCTTCCAGGGTCACTCATAATTTTTTAGACTACCTTATCTCTCTGTGGTCATCCCTTTTCTATCATGAAGCTGCCTTAGCTATTTTCTAGTATACAAATTATTTATTTTGCGTTTTTCAGTTTTATTAAGTATGTACTGCATTTAAAAAGGCATGTGTGAAATTTTAAAAGGAAGAGAAACAAAAAATATCTTCTACCAGACCCATGAAATATTACAGCCAACGTTCATTCCTTTCTCAGGGAGCAAAGGGATGTTTGAAGAAACCAATTACGATTAGTGGCTTTCCTACATCATATGCCCATATTACTGTTACCTAGGTCACTTTGAAAATCTAGTTCAAACAAAAGCCATGACAGATCATCTGTATTTCTGAAAGATGTAAACAGAGGTGTCTTGCAGGTGCAATGCCTCTCTGCAAACAAACAGAATTGCAGTAGGAGTTGAACACGACCAGTCCATCCTTAGTGACCGCCTAAAATTAGAGCTGTTCCGAGTCATCAAAGCTGGCATAATCAAAACATGCTTTACCAGGCTCATCTATTTTGGCCTAAGACTTGTACCTCAGCAGCACACAGTAATCATCAATGACATAGTGTAACTTAATACAATGCTATTAATACACAAAATGTTTACCTACCTGCTTCTTTTAGAATTGTTGTAGTATTTTCATCCTGAATCACTCCTTCTCCTTTGATGAAAACAACTCCACAGTAGTGAAAAGACTCAGGAGAGTATGGAGCAAAAGCTCCCAGGAGAAACCTTGTTTAGCATTGAATGAAAAATTCTCAGCATAAGCATTTAACTGAGCTGAAACTAAAGTGAATGAACAGGCAAATGGCCCCAGGCATCTTATTTCATGCAATTGTGAGATCAGTTCCTAAGTGTTGCATACATGCAGAATCCCAAATTTAAATCAAAACCATCTACAACACAATTTGCCTACCCCCATCTTTTTGGTTCTGTGATGGAATTTGAGATACCAGTTGTATAAAATTTAACACATACATTTGAATAGCAATATTAGCACATGAAAAGAAAATAGAAGTACACTTTATTGGCAATGAACAGGGGATCTGTACTTGGAAGGTTACCCTGTTCTTCAGTAGTGCCACGCATAAGAAAGAGAAGGTGACATATGAAGGACTGTGCTCACAGAAGCAGAGCAATTCCTAGACTGATGGAATGAAACCAATGGAATGAGTGTTGAATTTAGCAGGTATGATTTATTACCTTTCAGTATAAAATATTCATTTGTTAACCATGAGCAATAATTAGCTCAAAGTACAATTAGTACAATAACTTCCAGTAATTTTGGTCAGTGAAGCCCACATTTTGCTCATAATATTTAATAAAATATTAAAAATGTGACTACTTTTATATCATCATTTTTAAAAACCACACTAAGTTATTTTAATCAATATACTTTTTTTAAGTAAAAGCCATTTAATCTTCTGACTTATACATTAACCTTCCATTAAGTATTAGTGAAGAAGTTAAATGCACCTTAGTCAATAATGCTAATGCAGGAACTGTTGTATTACCTATGGGGAAATGCGTATTCATATTATGTTAAAGTGGCTATCCTTAACGATTAGCTATTATATGTCAAGAAACTGATCATAAATTTGAAATATTCTGTAGGAAAATGAATTATAATGTTGAAACTGAGTTCTCTGTACTGTAATAATTCTGAAATGAGGTCATCTACTTCTCCTGGTCAGTGCTTTTTAAGGCAATGATATTGAAGTGATGAAGATACCCTTGATGATACTTTAACCTCACCTTGTGGTTTCACATCTTTGTGAGTAATAAATGAGACTGGTAATTGTACTATACTAAACCAAAATATATGAATCTACCTTCAGGTATATGATGAAGTTGTTTTAGCATATATTCTCATTGCTCTGTTTCTGCTAGAAATGCCTAAATGTACCACTAAGACAAGAAAAATGCTGTGTTATGCCAAAAGATTTCTCTGAGTTTTAGCCTGAATTATAGTGTCAAACTACCTGTTTATAGATCCTATTCTGTATGATTTTTTTCTACCTTTTTTTTCTCCTAGAACATGTTTTATTCTAAACCAGTTTTTCCTGCAAGACACATTTTTTACACTAACCTCACAAAATGCTTCCAGACTGGGATACTCCTTTTCCTCCTGTTCTTGTCTCCGTACTCCTGCTGTTTTTCTTCTGTCAGGTCTGCTACCTCTGTGAATATTAGGTGAGCTGATTCAGCTGCCTGATGTAATGCAAAACTTTTCCTTTTTTTTTAAGAAAGAATATTTTGCTGTTGGGTCAGCCATCAAAATCCATTTGTCCTTTAGTTTCCTGGTAGTTAAGGTCAATATGAATCAAGAGAACTTGTGGATGGAGAAGTAAACAAAGTCTATTTTTTTTCTCAGTACTTAATTGCTAGGTTAGCTTTCTTGAGATGGAAAACGGTACCTACATAATACATTGTGCAAGTAATCATGAAAGAGACAGCAAAAATTTTGCTCAGATGGCCGTTCAAGTGATCAACAAAAATGTGTTGTAACACAGACTGCAACTTTCAAAACAGAAGGGAAGAAGAAAAAAATATAGAAGTATATGTATATTTGCAATTAAAACTAAAATAATTTTACTTGTCTTTTCAGAATGGGCATTTTCAGGGGTTTTCAGGATACCAAATTTTTTTAAACTGTTGAATTTATTCCCACATGGTAAACTGCTTTTTTTTCTGATCCTTTTCACATCTTTGTTTCAGCACTGTAAATGATTATTCCACTCACGTTCACCTTTCTTTGTCCTTGCTGTATCATTTGAGTGCCTTCTGCTGACTTTACAAAATTGTGTCCCTGAATCCTTAAAGATACATTTGGTGCCCTAAGGCATTTGAAAAAAAAAAAAAAA
>NW_016692082.1:0-3257 GCF_001604755.1 Lepidothrix coronata | reverse complement strand
TGGAACTTTCCAAAGACAAGGAAGTCATGAAAGGTTGGAGCAGCAATTAAAAACAAATTAAAAAAAAAAAAAAAGAGAAAGAATCCCATAGAAGGGATTTCATAGAAGGCTCTGAAGCTTCAGGAGCTTTAAATAGATTTTTACAGCTGTTTCCCTTCCTCTGCTTTTTCAGTGGAAGGGCATAACACAACCTCAGGGTAGGAGGTGCCTCCTGTGACCAGAGAGCATCTCAGCAGGGACTGGCATGGTCCAGATGGGAGGGTTTTAGCCTGACATCTCTCTGTAACTAAATACTGTATGGTCTCAGGTGCAGACTCGGATCTCCTCTGCAACGGGAGGGGATCATCTCGGCTGGCTGACATCAGGTTGCTGTTTAGAACTACGGAACACAGCAGATTTCTGCTTAAACAGAAAGGGCTGGTTCTGTGTTAGGAAGAGCCTCCCAACACAGGTTCCTGTGGGTCAGCCGTGAAAACCCTGACACAACCCTGTCTGGCTCTTGAGGGAGCTGGGTTAACCCCCCCTCCTCTGCTACAGTGTCCTGCCGGCTCTGGGGCACATCCCTGCATGCTCCCTCCACTCCCCCAGTCATGTGATGCTGTCACAGCTCTCTAGGGTGGGGTTAAAGACTGGGAACATTAGGGATGATTGGATGCTCAGGCAGTGCAGGAACCTGGAAAGGCATTAGCCTGAAAACCCCATGATCCATCTCAGACAGATGGGAACAATGCAAAGAGAAAGATGTCCATTAACTTTGAGCTTAAACTTGTCTCTTTACTCCTGATTTTTTGGCTATAAATAGGAATACTTACGCAGCCTTCCCCCCCTCCCTGCAGTTGTACTCCTGTTGGGGACAAACCCCATCAAAAAGGCTCTCACTTTGACTTTGCAGCTTTCAATGGCCCATGAGAGAGAGTCTGAAGCAGTGAATTGCGTTTGTAAAAGAGCAGAGGGAACTCAGGAGGTTACAGTGTGCAGGGTGCTCCGTGGGAGACACGGAACACCAGCTCTGGCCTTTTCTCGGTGTCCCTGGAATGCATTTCCCACCACACAGCCTCTTCTGCTTGCTTGTAACCTTCCAGCAGCAGCACACATGATTCAGCCCAGTGCAAATCTGTGTGGTATTTGGCTTTCCTGAGACACATAACTTTCTTTTTAATGTTGTCCAGAGGGATCTGCCTTGGAGCAGCACTGCAGATTGCCTTCGGGAGCCTTGCTCCTTCTTTCTTCCGAGACAAACTGTGCTGCTTTTGCAGGACCAGCTGCAGGTACCGATTTACAGGGGTGTGGAAGAGGTAATACTGCAGAAGGATGGATGTACAAACAAGACATCTTGTACAATGAAAAGCTCATAATGGGGTGGAAGTGGGTGGAAATACTGACTCTGTGGAGCTTAGGGAAACAGCCACCCTCACATCTCCTTCTTCATCTGAAACAAATGAAAACCGGGCTGATAAAATTCATGATGCTATTCCCAGCTGTTTTGTTTAAAGGAAAGTTTCCTTACGTGGAAAGTAACTGAAAACTAGGGATGTAATTGCTGCAAAATGTAACAGTATCTAACAAAAATTACAGCCACTCGATGAAATATATATTTTCTCAGCATCAGCATAAAAGAAGGAACATTCTCGTACAGAAATGGTATGTAAATAAATAAACTCTAATTGGTTTGACAATGCCCCTTTTCCTGGCAGTGCCAAGAATCCTAGCATTGTAATTACACAGTTCTGGGCAGACATGTGGTTTCCATTAAGAAAGACTTGTGATTGACTGAGTTCATGAGGCATGTCAGAAAAAACACATCAATGTCTTTACAACATGAAAAAATAGATCCCAATTTACTTCCAACTTCATGAGAAATGTGCGTTTGTAAATACTCTTGAACACATTACAATAAATGGAAATAAATCGAGTCACTATTGGGAAAATTTGCCAATTCATGCTAAAATATAACCTTAGACAACTAAATGCACCTACTTCTTTTATGTATAGAGAAGTTCTTGCACTTCTGGCGGGTGTTTAAAATGTTCCTAACTTTTTTTCCCAGTTGTTTCTATTCAGCAGTGTAGTAATTGAAAATGTTTCCAATGAAAATGAAAACGATATTCAAAGTCTCCCACATTTTGTTTTACCTACATCATGCTAGAGCACTTAGAACTAAGGCACGAGCTTTAGGAGCAAAAAACCTGCACACAGTTGTTTTTTATTTTTTTATGTGAAAAAGGAAAACTGGCTAGTTAGGTAAGGGAAAATTTTATCTAAGATGATTTTAAACTAAAATTCTAATGACTTGTTTTAATCACTTAAAGTGACTAAAATGTTGGATAGTTTATTTTCTGCCTTAGCATAAATACTTTTAAAATGACAAACATTTTAGGATGCTGCCAAATACTGTCATCTCTTGGCAACCTTAACATTTTATGCTAGATGTATTTTTCTTGACAACAAAACAATTCTGTCTGTTTCTCCTCTTCCCCCTCTTGAAAGGCAGCAGTGGCAAATACAGGGTGTTTTTAAAATGGATTATATCTGTGATGACTTCTTCTATATATAAATACAGATTTAAAAGCTACTGACTTTAGAAAAAAAATCCAACTTTTGGGGTCACTGACTCTGCCCTTTTACAATTGTGTTAAATAATAACATTTCTTTCTTGACCCCTCCCAATATAAATTGAAAGAAAAATCTTAATTCTGTGACAAGAAACATTACTTTTATGGCTGGGTCACAGCACAGTGAATGTAACTGTCCTGCTGTGACTCACTGCTCTGCCACAGGCTCCTGGCATGGACATGGGCAAGTCATTTAAACCGTTTTGTGCCTCCACCTCATTGTTGTGAGGTTAAAATCCACTAATCACTGTGAAGTGCTTGCATGGCTCAGCAGGGAGGATCAGACAAGTACCTAGAAATATATGCCAAATCTAGCAAAGGATTTGAATTGTGCAGAATGACTGCAAAGCAGTTTAATACTTCTTAAACTTTTAAAAAATACTTTGAAATGCATTTTAAACTCCAGAGATATGTTGAATTAGCAGCAAAGACTATTCTGTTCAGGTAAGCCTAGACAATGGTAACAAGAAAAAAAAATATATGGTCTAAGTTGTTAAAATGGTACAGGAATATATACAAGTTTCTGAAAGGTTTAGAAAGATTGAGATTAAGTTGTAGGACATTTATAAAGTTCATGGGGTAAAATTACTTGTAGGGAACCAAATACAAATCTTTTGGCTCAAGAAGAAGAGCACCCTGTCACTT
>NW_016692081.1:0-3258 GCF_001604755.1 Lepidothrix coronata | reverse complement strand
CAGAAAACAAGAGTGTCCCAAGCTCCATAAATACCTCAAGTCTTTTTTATTATTTTGGTGAAAACTCCACGATTTAAAAGTAATTATATAATGATTCTGGGGTAGATTTGAGTCACCTGGAGTATACAGGACAGTGTGACAGAGCTTAAGTGATCTGCCTACATCCTCCAGAGCTGTCTTAGTGGCTTTCAATAGTGCAAAATTTCAAAAAGAGGAAAAATCAAGCAAGCAAAAAAAAAGGCAAGAATTTCTTTTCTGTTCTGCAAGGTACTGCTGAACAAACAAGAAAATTTGCTAAAAATTTCACATAAAAAATTCAATAAAAAAAGTAAGTAAAAAATGCAATGTTTTGTTGTAAATGTTGGGGTTTTTGGTTTTGTTTTTTTTTTTGTTGTTGTTGTTGGATTTGTTTGGGTGGGGTTTTTTTCATTTTAACTATGAAATCTGTGGGCAAAATCATTCATGGATAGGACACAAGGATCTGGTATTATTTTTAGATGCATATAATTCTATTTAGGAAATATTGTGAGACATATGGAAAATTAAAAATAAGAGGAATACATTGAACCATAATTATATACATGTATATTCCCTTTCTGTCACTTGAGAAAAGATCTAAATGACGACATAATTCAGGTTGGTTTTTTGAATGTTTCATAGATGACAGCTATAAGTTAGTTATTCGTGAGTGACTGAGTAAGCCAGCCTGTTATTGATCATGGCTTTAATGGAATGAATGTGGAATGCTGTACTTGTATATCATTCTAGTGATAGATGAAAGGACTTACTTACATCCTTTAGTAAGTAACTTGTAATTGCTTACCTGGTAAGGTAGCTTTCTTTCCTCTGTAGTAAGTAACTTGACATATCACAAACATACCACATTGAGTTAGCAGGCTTTTAATACTATTTCTCTAAATTTTGATTAATCTACAAAAGGGCCACAGACATTTTTAAACCAATGTGCTGTAATATTGAGGGAATGATACCCTCTTTCTGCAGTTTTGTTGATTGATTAGAAACTCTATTCTATATAAATAATTTAAACACCTAAATGAAGTCGACTGAAACTTTTAAGGTAACTGAATTCAAACTTGTGATGTCATCAAACCAACCTCTGTTGTCACTTAAAAAAAAGGGATGGGAAAAGTTCAGATATGTAATCATCTTCTTGCTCTAAGAGTACTAAGGCTCTTCTATTAAATATTGAGACATGCTCTCAGTGCAGAAACAAGCTGTATCAGTGCCTTAGCCAGTGCCTATGCCTTATAACTATGTATTCCAGACGGTATTCATGATTGCTCTTGCTCTTTTTCTACTGAGTTTGCAATCTTTGTTTATACTCAGTAATAGAGACCTAACATGAAACACTCTTCCAGCATGGACTTCTTTATTAAGAACAAAAAAGATGTGAATCCACTCTGACAATAATAAATTGAATCCAGTTTTCCCATTACCTGGATCAGTGCTTTAATTAATATATTATTAAACACATCTGCTATTGTTGTCTGCCAGCAAGTCCAGAGAGTTCATTGTGTATATCCAAAAGTGGTGGTGAAAGATGTTGCATCCATTTGACAGCCAGTCAACTATTGATGTCCCCCAGGGATCACAGTTGGGCCCAGTCCTGTTTAATATCTTTACTGATCATCTGGATGAGGTAATCGAGTCTACCATTAGCAAATTTGCAGTTGACACCAAGCTGGGGGGGAATGTCAATCTGCTGAAGGGTAGGAGGGCTCTGCAGAGGGACCTGGATAGGCTGGATAGATGGGCTGAATCGAATAGAATGAGGTTCAACAAGACCAAGTTCTGGGTCCTGCACTTTGGCCACAATAACCCCATGGAGGGCTACAGGTTGAGGACAGTTACTGGAGAGCAGCCAGGCAGAAAGGGACCTGGGGGTACTGAGTGACAGGAAGCTGGACATGAGTCAGTAATGTGCCCAGGTGCCAATGGCATCCTGGCCTGTGTCAGGAGTAGTGTGGCCAGCAGGACCAGGGAAGTGATTCTTCCCCTATACTCAGCACTGGTGAGGCCACACCTGGAGTACTGTGTCCAGTTCTGGGCCCCTCACTTTAGGAAGGATATTGAGGTGCTGGGGAGTTTCCAGAGAAGGGCAATGGAGCTGGTGAAGGTTCTGGAGCACAAGTTCTATGAGAAGCAGCTGAGGGAGCTGGGATTGTTTAGTGTGGAGTGGAGGACATTCCTTATCACTCTCTACAATTACCTGTAAGGAGGTTGTAGCCAGGTGGGTATCAGTCTCTTCTCTAACAATAGGACAGATAGGGCATAGAATTAGGTTTAGATTGGACATTAGAAAGAAGAGAGGTTTAGGTTGGACATTAGAAAGAAGTTTGTCGCAGCCAGAGTGATTGGACATTGGAATGGGTTGCCAAGGGAGATGGTGGTGTCATGGTTCCTGGAGGTGTTTAAGAAAAGACTGAATGTGGCACTTAGTGCCATGGTCTAGTAGATAAGGTGGTGTTAGGTCATAGGTTGGACTTAATGATCTCAGAAGTCTTTTCCAACCTAGCTGATTCTGAGATTATGTGAAAAGTCTTTGTGAAACCTTTGGTTCAATAAATAGTTTTAGGTTTTGAATCACAGTTTTAGAACCTTTCATCTTTTAGGGTTGCATAATAAAGCTGACAGATTTCAGCCACTCCTTTTCCAAAGGATCAATAATGTCATCATCATCATGGCTAGGCTTCGCGAACGAAGATTTGGGAAGGGCACTACCCACATTTGTTACAAGCGCATTGGTGGCTTAAAAGGCCAATATGAGATAAACACGTCTGATTGCAAAAGGCACAGCAGAAAGACTCCTTAGGTGGTATATTCTGCAAGGCATGATTCTTTCTGCATTGTCTTTTCTCCTTGAGAGTGATCCTGCGTGCTTTCTCAAAAGCATCAGCAGCGTTATAAATGGTGTGTCTTCAGACCTCCCAATTGGAGGCCAGAGTAGACCAGTTATGGTGATCAATACGGCCAAAGCTGAGATGTTGTTTCAGGGAGTCCTTGTATCTTCTCTTTGGGACTCCCCTCTTGTGGCAGCCAGTGCCAAGTTCACCATAAAGCAAGATCTTAGGGAGGCAGTGGTCCTTCATCCTTGAGACGTGCCCTGCCCAGTGTAGCTGTGTTCTCAGCAACATGGCCTCAATACTTGTGACTGCTGCTTGTTCAAGAACAGATGTATTGGTCACATAATCTGACCAGTGGATGTTTAGGATTGTACGGAGACAGCGTTGATGGAAG
>NW_016692080.1:0-3260 GCF_001604755.1 Lepidothrix coronata | reverse complement strand
AGGGAATACGGAAATAAATGCCTGCAGAATCAAAGCACGCTGGGTTACCAGTTTTTTTTTTTTTTTCCTTTTTTTTTTTTTTTTTCTTTTTGGCATTTTCCATGAGATTAGCAATCAGGTGTCAGGCAAAATCAGGTTTGTTATTAGGCATGCACGCAAAATTTTAGGACATAAATGGCAGAATGAAATACTAGTCAAAGGGTTCATCAGCATGAATTTGGGAAGACTGCTTGCTTTATTCACATGAAGTGTGCAAATTAAGCCTATCATCCTAAATGAATGTCATGGTATTTTGCATGGTATGCTGTTATATATGTGCTATTTATAGAATTATAGAATGGTTTTAGTTGGAAGAGACTTTAAAGATCATCTGGTTCCAGGGACACCTTCCACACCTTCCACACCTTCCACACCTTCCAGGTTGCTCAAAGTCCCCACCAATCCGACCTTGAACACTTCCAAGAACGGGGAATATACTATATATATTATAGGAAGAGAATCCAGTCTCTATAAATTTGTAAATGTTCTAGTTAAACAACTGAGGACTACTTATTTTAATCTGAAATATATCAAATGAGGTGTCTGGTAGCTGGTACTGTGAAAAAATTCTGTTTGCATTCGGCTATGATTTTCTCTAGTTATTTCTGGTTTTGGGTTCATCATGGTCTTGCATACGGCCTTTTTAAACTGTTGGTGATAAAGTATTTCTACTTTAACCGTGGTTAAAGCATAAAGTCTCCAGACACGCGTAAGAGATATTGTTTGTATATTCTTAATAAGTAAAGCACGTTGGAGTAGACAGCTCTGTTGTGTATTATGCAATTTATTACACACCTCTGCATTTTCATTAGGTAGCTACTATGTTAAATACGAGAGAGAAGCTAAGTCATTACTTAACATTAGGAAGAAAGCACTGTACAGCCTTTCTACATCACAGTGCTTAACAGCTAAAAGAATCACTCTTGTGAGCTGTGGGGGTTAGGTCTTTTCCTTCTCGAGAATGTATCAGTGAAGCATGGCACTTACCAAAATAAAAACTTATGAACAATGCTGGTGCTCAGGAGGCGGCTCTTAAACTCCCAAAGCATTTTGAATGTCGGAAGGGAGACATTATTGTACACCCCAATCAATAGATGGGTCTATTCCCGTCCACTTGGAGCAGTGCTCCAGGAAGGACCTCCATTCAGCTCATTAAGACTGTCCATTCCTCTGTATTTAGGAAAGATTGGTAAAAGATGAGAATTGTCCCAATGCAAAAATCTACTTACGTAAATTTTAGATCATATCCCGACATGCAAAACACATGCCTGCAGTAGACAATGTACAGCATTCCCAAGCTACAGAAAATATGACACAGATGGAGGATGGCGACTAGGGAGATAATGCTGTCATTTGCAAATCTGAAATACATCCTGGAAAATCTTTGTTTATGAAATTATCCTCTGAGGACAACATGAAAGTTAAAGTGAACAGACACCAGACACTGTTCAATTGATCCTGTGGCTCCCTTCTTTGTCAAAATAATTTGCATTATTTCGAATAGTTCCTTTCATGAGAAATGTTAGGAAAAAAAATCTACTGAAAAATTAAGGGCTATTCACACAGATTAAATGTAGCCAAAGAAATTAGTCTCCTTTTGGTTATTCTATATCCAGTGGAATGAGTTAACTTTTTCTACAATCCAGCTGAAATATTATGTAAAGGAACTGACTATAAAGGAAGACCTGGGAAATTAGAGCTCCAGGAAAGAGCTAAGAATATCACTGACTATTTTGACCAAACTTTATACCTTTAAAGAAGAACGTCTGCACATTGCTCTGACTCTGCAAAGCTCTGGCAAGAGATTTTATGCTCAGGAAGAGCTTAGAGCAAAGTGTAAGCTACTGTACAAACCGGTCTGCTTAAGGAAATGCTGTGCTTCAAATGCATGCCTGTTTGCAAATAATATTCTTTTCCTATTGTTGCCTTGTGACCAGGAAGATAGTTTACAGCAGTTCTTTGAGAAGAGCAAACACTTCTTTACACTGCTTAGCCAACAAAATAGCAATCTGGGATTTTATGAGACAATTCCACTTTAGATTGAGTGTGCCTGAAACAATCCAAAACACCTATGGTGACTCAGGGTGTGCAGAGAAGAGGCAATGTTTTGGGCCAACATATGATGTTTGGGTGTCTTACCATCCGAATGAAAAGTAGTTTCTCAACTATGGAGGCAATTTCTCTCACTTGAGTGAGTCCAAAAGGAGATAAGAGATCAGACAATATATTGTTCATATTTATGTAAATTCATGTTCTGAAATCTTTCCAGGAAACTGAGGCTTATAATTTGATACAAAGCATACTTAGGTTTTTACCCTTAATAACAACAATTTTCATGCAAATAACAGATATCAAGACATTCAGCTTTGGGATTTGCACATGTGAGCACGGATGTACACATGTGGAGCTCCACTTATTGAAAATGTGGTCCAGTTAATGCTTTGGTTTGTTCAGGAGGAAGAATTATGAGGCACTAATTTGCATGTAAAATTCTAGGGGTGTGCAGCCTAACATCATAAAATTTTGAAGCAGGCTAAATAATAAGAACATGTTGCCATCATGTAAGTCCCGTATCACCAGAATAACTCCTAGACATTTTCTTTATCATTGTAACATGTTAATGACTTCCATAATATCTGAATGCATCTGTAAGACTTCAGACCACTTGATGATTTATAAATTTTTAAAGATTCTTTTCTACAAGTTTTTTATAAAGTGTGTCAGAAAACTGGAAAACCTGGCCAAGTAAAGACCTCAACGTTAGATCTTTTCAGCTTGCCTTTCCTCCTTCTGTTCTGTAGGTAAGGAAATGGATGTTAGAGGTGAACTCCAGCACTGCTTTTACTTGCCAGGCTCATGAAACTCTTATTCCCTGCAACCACAATCCTTTATTATGGTTAGTCCAAGAAAGAACAGCCACTGACAGACCAAGATCTCCACATCTATGTCAGATATCTGATTTTTCCAAATTACCTTGTCAACCAGGAACTGGCACCTGACTCATTTCTTTGGTGCTGTATCCTGACTCTCTTGGAAGACGCCTCTGATGAAGCACTGGTTGTGTCACTGCCCACTGAAAACTGACTTTTTGTAAGACAAATGGAAGTATTTTAAGCAATTTTTCTGTCTTCACAGCCCTTAGATTTTCCTAAAAATCTCCAAGCAAAGCTAAGTGACTTATTTTCAGAGCTCAGCAGTTCCTCTTATTTATATATGTGCAA
>NW_016692079.1:0-3261 GCF_001604755.1 Lepidothrix coronata | reverse complement strand
TTTTTTAACAGGCATAGCACTCAAAAATTTAATAATCATCCCTCATCCTTGCTTCTAGTAAGAATGTTGGATCTTCACTCTCAGTCTCTGGGAAAAAAACACAAAGAGATATTCCCACTAAGTGGGAATTAATAGTTTTAAACCCCTGAGTTAAAGATAAATGAGGAAACATGGAAAGGAATTCTCTGGGACAATGTACTGTTGGAGCGCTTCAGAATACAGCCAGAGTGGGTACAGTGTTTGTGCCCATGGGCTTCCACTCTGCCATGTGCTCAATCTTTACCACTCAGTGGCTGATACTAAAATCTAATGGTGTTATTCCAACGAATTTTCTCTTCTGGAGAAATCAGATCCCTCCTTCTCACCACAGTCTTCATCCAATGGCAAGACTGGCTCTGTAGACCAGCTGGAAAAAGACTGAATTAAAAGCACCACTTTCTGGATTTTCCTTCCTTTTCCATAAATTCTTCTGGTTGGTTTTATTTCCAGGTGGCCAAGTTTCCCTTTAAGAGTAATGTGAGTTTTGTGGTCATTGTACCAAACCAGTATACTCGGAATCCCTCTCATGTGCTGGAGAACTTCCCTTACAAACAACTATGCAGGCTTTTCCCCAGAGAGGTGCCCACCACAGTGAAGATCCCAAAAATAAAATTGGACTACCAGCTGGAACTCAACAAGGTTCTCAGTCAAATGGGTAAGGCCTCTTTGCACAGAACAAGCCAAGCTGTTCAATCTATGGCATCTGTTCACTGACACTTAAAACTGCCACCCTTGTTTCTAAAGCTGTGCCTCACAGCTTGCTCCAGAACTCCAAACTCTCCCATCCCTTCTTCCTCTCCTCCTCCTTACTCTTTGCTTGCCTAGCACCAAATGTTTTGCTCCAACAAGATGATACTACAGAGAAGAAAGCGTTCACAGTTTCTCCATTCCCCTCCTTGTAGCCAAGACCAACTTCCTCCTGTGCATCAATCTTTATCTCTTACTTTGTCATTTAATGCACTGTCCAGGACATGGAAATTGCCAACAGAGAAAATTCAGATCACAAAACTTGGCACTGAAATAAAACACCAGGCACTGCCTTTCCAGATGAGAATAATTTAAGAGTTCATTTTGTTTTGCAGATTTGCTTAAAAAAATAATCTCTGTAAAAGTGTTTCCAGCCTAGCAAGAAAGAGCCTTCAGACTTGCTGCTGCTTTTTAAGGATGACTTTAAGTTTTACACTACTATTCTAAACGAGGTGGACAAAGCTTGTGAAACCTGTTCTGGTTTTGGCACCCTCAGCTCTTCATACAGGAAGAGACTGGGGAACCTGCCTAGACTGCAGTTTTTGTTTCTCCTGCCTGTCAGTTCTCCAGGCCTTCATGGTGGGCAACACATGTAGCAACAGAGCAGGGAATTGCTTTCTTCAGACAGCTTTGAGAAAAATCAGAGCTGGTGGCACCAGCTGGGGAAGGTTAACTTCGTCTTCTTTCTCTGTAGGCCTCCAGGAGCTGTTCACAAGCCCAAATCTGCAGAAGATCACAGATGAGCCTCTCTTTGTGTCCAGTGTGCAGCACCAGTCCACCATGGAGCTTAAAGAGGATGGGGTGGAAGCATCTGCTGCAACCAGCGTCATGCTGTCCCGCTCGGTCTCTGTCTTCAGCCTCGACCGGCCCTTTGTCTTCATTATCTTTGAGGATGAAACGGGCATCCCGCTTTTCATAGGCAGTGTCCAGAACCCCAACCCCAGTGCTGCTCCCCAGATCCAAGAGCCACAGGACTCACGTGAAGCCACAGATGCCAATAAGTACCACGTGCCCAAATAAGAGAGGAGTAGAATCTAAGTGTTCTGGGACTGCAACCTGACCCTCTGGACCAGCTGAGAGAGGCCTTCTGCCCTCAGAGACCTCCCTCTGAGGCCACGGGAGGCAATTCCTTACTATTTTCCTTTACAGATCCCTAGAGACCAGTCCTGGGATAGCCCATTCTAGCCCTGACAAGCTTCTCCAGGCTGAGGTTCCCCTCTGTTGAACCTGAAAAGCTTGCTTTGCCTGGATTTCCCTTCCAGGGCTCTCAGTCATGGAAGGGAGACTTTCTTGTCCCCAGACTGTTATTAGAGTCTTTATTAAGATCTTATTAGAGTCCCCCATAGCCTGGAATCATCATTAGCATCTGGCAGCTTGGACAACAGCCAGAGATATATTAATATGGCTCTTCCTTCCGCAGTTCCTGGGAACATGTCTCCCTCAATGTTCCTCTGAAAACCATCTGTGCCCACCTAGAAAATGACCTCTAGAGCAACTGGACTAGTAACCAGTTGTCTTCTCTAGGATGAGTCACAGCCACTTCCAGGCACAGGCTCTTTTAAAAGATTCCCTTTTCCCACTCCTTGGCAATTTGGATTTGATGTAGGAGGCTCTGCAGTGGCAAACCACTTTGGATCCTTATCTGCAGCCCTTTTCCGGGAAACTCTAGAGGTTGGGTAATGCTAGATTTTTCAAGACATATTTTATAAAGTGTTTTTTAGTAATTTTTATGTTGGCAGAATAATAAAGAATAAAGCAGAATATATTTGCTGAAGGTGTTGCATTGAAGGACACAACAAAAGTTGAATAATTGCAAAGTTTGGGGGGGAAAAAAACGTCTGGGCACTAGAGAAGGAAAGATAGGAGAGGCTCTGGCAAAGGATCTGCTTTTTGTTACACCTCATCACAGGGACAACAGGGGCTGTGAGGTGAAATGGCAAATCTGTAAAGGCTCTCCAAGGACTCAGTCCAACAAGTTTTGGGCATCTCACCTGCCAGGTGTGCACAGGATGCTCTCTGGGTCAGAGCTGGCTGTGTAAGATGGCAGAATTCCCTGAACTAGGGCACGAGCTCAGTGGCACAGGGTCAGGAGGGTATTTTGCCTGTGAGCAGCAATGCAGGGATAAGTAGGAATGTGACAGCCCTTAACCTTTCTCTTGGGTAAAACCTGACAATTGCTGGGATCTGCTCAGAGGGTCAAAGGTGCTGACCAGCATCTGTTAATTGCAAGTTGTCCTTTATTGGGATACTCCTGACTCCACAGTGCTGTAGATGGCTGGGACAGCTTCCAAGGAAAGCAGAGCAGATTTTGACACCTGTAGCTGAATGTCACTGCTTTTGCCCTATTTTGGCAAAAGACAGCATCCTGTTACAGCTTCACTTTTGTCTGAGATGGGAACAGCCCATCACAAACCCTGAAATGAGACTTTGTTCCAAGGCAGTGGTGCACTATCATGAAAGCTCATGAGGCCCTGG
>NW_016692078.1:0-3263 GCF_001604755.1 Lepidothrix coronata | reverse complement strand
TTCAGGTCATAAACTTACCTTGGGAAAAAGCAGATGCTGAAAAAACAGCTTCAAGGGCATTTACACTGGAAAGTGCGCCTTCTTATTAATTAATTTGCACAATTTTTACTCTACCTTAAAAAAAAGCTGAACTACAAAATGAGTTAAAGGCTAAAACAGTCAACTTTTCCATTATTTTTCTCTGCTTTTCCCAGCAGTATGGGGATTTATGTGCTATTTCCTATGCATAGGTCAGTAAACTTTATGGAATACCAAAAAAAAAGTGAAGCAATTGTGGAAAACAGGATTTTGACACGCCTAGAAAATCACTGGAGACCTAGTAAAAACCTCTCCAATGTCAATTAAAATATCAGTATACATTAAGGATGTGGTGGAGGATAATGCTGAAAATACAATGCCTTTATATAGACTGATATTACCAGCATTCTGAATTAGCTTTAATTCATAATCTCAGAAAGATGCAAAAAAAATTAGGAGAGTTTCACTGATGGGTATTAAAGATAATCCATTAATCTATTAAT
Organism: Lepidothrix coronata; assembly: GCF_001604755.1. Lineage (NCBI taxonomy): Eukaryota > Metazoa > Chordata > Aves > Passeriformes > Pipridae > Lepidothrix > Lepidothrix coronata. The sequence continues at coordinate 2,742 of NW_016692078.1, read as the reverse complement.
AAATTACTCTTTTTAGTCTTAAGGAAAATATAAGGGGATAGAATCATAAAAAAACCATAAATCAAATATTAATTTTCAGAAATAAGTAAGAAAATATATTTGCAAATCATTAAAATAAATACTTGAAGAGCCATAACTGATTTAGCAATTGAAGATGACTGTAGCAAAAACTACCTTCAAAGTCAAGAATTTAATGACATCTAAAAACCACTTCAATAAACATGTTTAACAATGTCCCTTCTCAGGCCATAGCTGCATTTTATTTAATCAAGGTTTATTTAGAGCATCTCCAGCTGGAACATGGGGATTCATTCACAAATGCTGACAGTCTCAGACTCTTTGTCTGGTTTTGCCACTAGAAAATGAGAGAAAGCCGCACGTAAACTCTGAATGCCTGTGGGAAGAAGTTTGTCTTGAAGCTTTAGGTTATCACAGGAGAGTTAAAATGGCAATGCATACCAATGTTTAATCTTTTCCAGAGGCTGAAACAAAGCATTTTAATCAAAATTTTAACTTCCAATAAAGTGGAAGATCCTGACTGAGACAAAATTGTTACTCCTGAGAGAATATTCATGGAAACAACATTTTGTTTGTGAACACCCTCTCAATATTGCATAAAGTAGGTACCTTGAATATATTCCAGCATAATATAACCGCAAATCAGGGGGAAGTTAAGATTCAACGTCCTATTTTTTGAAAGATCTTACAGCATAACTGAATTCTGATGTGAAGCAAATAAATATCCTGGGTTTGGCACTTAAGAGAGTCTTCTCTCCAAAATATTTACTTAGTCCTCAAGAACAAAAACACCCTCAAGGAGTGAGAAAACAGCAACTTTACTCAGTACTTAGTATGTCTAATTAAGTCAATATCAATTCATTGCAGCTGGTAACACTGAGGATGCAGTTAATTCCTCACAGGTGGCAGAGAAATTACCTCCCATTCAAGGATACTGAGAACTGCTTCAGTAAGTACATTGACTTGCAGAGAGACTCTCAGTGCTGTCCTGATGAAAAAAGGGAATCTAGGAGAACTCACTACTAATGCTATCCAGCAGAAGGCCTGATACTTAAAGGTGAAATTTCCATATTTTCAAAATATTCTTCAAATCACAATGAAAACATATTTCCTATTTGCTAGGAGTACCAAGGTTGGAGGCCTGGATAACATAAGAGTTATTATAAATTGATCTACAGTTTCAGTAAGTGGCAGTTTAGGGTTATGGTTAGGTTTAGGGTTTTCTTGATAGCATGTTCTTGAGTATGTGGAATGTGAAAAGATTCGGAAAGAGATGTCTCTGAGTTCTGAAAAAGCTGCTCAATGAGTTTATTTCACTTTACAAAAAAAAAAGTTAAGAAATCATATGATTAGTAACCAAAATCACCAAAAATAAAAAAAATGTTTTTGTAGTGAAAAGCATAGGATTCAATGAAATATTTTGTTACACAGAACTTCAGGTAAGATGATTCAATGGCCAAGAAAGGTACACCGTGATCTCTGAAAATCAGTTACCAAATACAAATGTTGTCAATCTGTGTGAAAATACAACTCTTCATGTTTGCCAGTAAGGAGATTCCTAAGTCTGCTATAGATGTTATAGCAATGGCAGTCTTCTTGTGTCTCTTTGTTTGGGCAGACGAGCTAAAATCTGCTAGTTACCATCCCTGAAGCTTAATTGAACTTTGGAAAGATCTCCTCTGCAACACAGCAGATAATACTATATATGGGTTCAAGAAATCACTACACAGTGAATTATTAATAAATAAAGGTAAGTGGCTTTTGTCTGGAAAAGATCTTCATATCATAGTAATGTGGTATAACTATGATAATATTAAACTATATAGAATTAATTTAATTAGTTTTCTGGTATCAACTGCATGGATACAATCACCTTCTTTCCAAAACAGCCACACAGTACATGTTACAATACAGTGTTTAATGATCTGGAGGTAACGTATTTTATTAAGTCCTTTTCAATATGAAGCAATCATCACCTTTTTAACTAATCATAAATTTCACATTCTAATAAACATGTGAATGATCTGAAATGACACTTAGAGCTGCATAAAGTGTGTGCTTCTCCATTCCTGTGGCTGGGTTAACACCACACCCATGGAAAATGTTATTATGTTCTAATATTTTCAGAGTTTAGTTTTACTCTGATGGGACCCTGAAGGCCATGTTAAACTGACCAGCTGTGATTTACAGCTAGTTTGTCTTCTGCCTGAAAAATGTGCAATTGAGCTATTTAAAACAGTAGCTGTTTTCCTTGTTCATCTGGTTTGGATCACAGTAATCCTAGGTTTGGATGAATGATAACAAGAAGTTAATGTTTATGATGTTCCCAAGTATTTTCTAAGTGTTACACAACTGCAGTGCCACAATCATAGAATGAATCTATAGTTTAGTCCTAACCCTCCCTGCCATAGGCAGAGACATCTCCCATTAAATCAGGTTGCTCAAGGCCTGGCCTTGAACACTGTCAGAGTTGGGGCATCCATAATCTCGCTGGGCAATCTGTTCCAGTATCTAACCCTCCTCACAGCAGATAATTGCTTCCACATATCGAGCCTAAATTTCCTCCCTTTTTCAATTTGTACTCATTACTCCTTGTCTTATCACTACAGTTCCTGGTGAAAAGTCCCTCTTCAGCTTCCCTGTAGATCTCCTTCAGACATTGGAAGGTTACTATCAGGTCTCCACACAGCCTTCATAGGGGAGGTGCTCCAATCCCCTTATCAA
>NW_016692077.1:0-3264 GCF_001604755.1 Lepidothrix coronata | reverse complement strand
CTTTAACCAGACTTTTTCAAACACTGACCATGGGAGAAGCAGCAATGGGACTTTTTTTGTATAAAACAAAAAGGTTTACTGATTTTTTTTTTTTTCAGTATTTATTGGTTGTAAATAGAAGAGGCAAACTTGTACATTTTACTAATCCAGCTTCCCCCTGCCCTGCAGCCCAGTCCCTCTCCTGTCCCCACCCTGGTATTTAAGGCTGCTGGGAGGGACGTTGGCAGCAGCAGCAGCTTTGCTCTGCTGTGCTCATGGGGTGCAGACCCTGCCAGTCCCCCCCCTCCCAAATTTCTACTGCTAGTTGCTCGAGCAGGGGCAGTTGCTTGTTTTAATCATTGTAGGAAACACTAACCAAAGGGGGACCTTTTGTTGCTCCTGGCTCTATCTCTGTTTTTTAAGCACTTCATTCCAGCAGATCTTTTTTCTTTCCCGTCCGTCGGAGCTGCCAGGTGGGTTCGGTGCCTTCCTCAGCTCCAGGAGAAGGACCACGCTCCAGGGGCCAGGGCTGGTGACAGGAGGTGGGCTGCAGGTCCCTGGCACCAGGTGGGGAAGAGGCTGCTTGGGTGTGAGTGTGGCTTCCCCAGCCCTGTGTCCCCACTGCCCATTGCTGCACATGATGGGAGCTCCTGGCTCCCTGACGCAGGGGCAGCCTCCTGCCTCCCACCCTGCCCAAAGCCCAGCCCCTTCCCTCGGGCACCAAATTCCCTCTGCCAGCTCCTGCCTACCCTGGGACTGTCCCCTCCCTTCCCACCAGTGTCCCCAGCAGCCCAGTGTCACTGGAGGGACTGGCTGTACCATATGTATTTTGTACCACTTCAATGAAGGACACACTGCCCAGTGTGACTTGTACACAGCAATGTAATTAGTCTTTGCAATAAAATACTGATGCTCAAATGTCTCTGCCCCCAGGCAGGGGTTGTCCTGGCCTCCTTCCCCAAAATGCCAGCACCTTCCTGGAGAAATGGGTGGACCTGACTGGGGGGGAGGCAGTTAATACCTTATGTTCACTCTGCTGAGTTGAGCTTTGTTTTGTGTTTGAACTGAAAACCAGGCTTTTTGTTTGAGCGACCAGGGCCTGAATTTCAAATGAACCATATTCATTTGAACCTGGGGTTGTTGCATTTTCCAGTGGCAATTTGCTGGTTTTACTCTTTTTGCTACAAGCAGTTGCTTTAAGAGCAAATGCACCAGTCCTTAGGGTTGGAGGCAGTGATCTGGGTTTGAGGCATCATTCCTCAGTGCAGGAGGAGGAGGCCTTACTCCTGTTATGAAAGAAAGCTTAGCTTCAGGTGTGCTTGTAACACACTGAGGAATGCACAAAACCCACAAAATGCCACAGATCTTTAATTTCTGTGCCCAGGTGGGAACATACCAGCTGGTGGTGCCAGACTAATGGCCAACGTGGCCAAACTCTGTGAACCTGAAGCTCTGCCCCTTTGCCAGCTGCTTTCAGTCCTTGTTAACTGCTGGGGAAGTCAAAACAGGACTAAGTGCATTAGCTAGTGAGGACAACATCCACTACATCCCAGGAAGGGAATTATTCATTATTCACACTCAGACTGTGTGTTTTCCTGCTGGCTTTATTTCCAAAATGGCCAGCAATGCTCAGTGCTGAAGGCAGGCACAGTATTTTCATTCCCTTTGGACAAGCAGAAGGGCAGAACCTGCCTTAGGGACTCCAGTAATGCTGGAGTGCTTCTTCCAGCATCTCCTCAGGCACCTTTTCCATCTTCCACACAGCCACCAACCTGGACAGAGTGCAATTCCCACACATGGAGAGAGCTGGGAATGCAGCTTCTCCTCTATCCTGGTGTATTACCAGCTGGTTTGCATTCTGGGCTCGCTCTGGGGAGTTTGTTGAGCTTGCTGGAGGCTTTCTTAGCCAGCAGTTATGAAAATGTAGGCAAAGACTCCCAAACATCCATAATGATGGCCACCAGCAGTCAGTGCAGAGAGAGTGGCATCATTGTAGTGCAAGCTCCGCTTTCCCAGATCCTGGGCATGGATCTGAACCCTCAGCTCTCAAGGAGCAAGAGACAGTTCTGTCCACAGCAGCCAGACTGCTCACCCAGTTCACACATAGTCCAGTATTTCTGTCTCCATTTCATTTTCACTCCCATCAGAAGGCTTGAAGTCTTCTTCCTCCTCCTCTTCATCCTCCTCATCCTCTCCAGACTCATATGCCAGCTGCTCTTTGCAGTCTTCACTGCTTGTTGTATTTGAGAAAAGAGCTTAATTGGGGAGAAAGAAAGACACTGTGATGCCTCTCTCAGTGAAACCTGGGGGCATTTGCAGTAGAGTTCACACAACATGTGAGAGGAAGGCAGAAGCCGCGGGGGCACAGCTAATGTTGCACATCTTAACAGAATCTGATCGAGCCCAAAGCAATCCTTTTCATACTCCAGGAAAGCAAGCAGAACAGCAGCAGAGCTGTAGTGCTGTGCCTCCTCTCCCAGCTCATTCTGACCTAATTCACTGGGATATTATTGCTTTGGCCCAGCATCACACACAAACAACTTCCTCACTTCTTGTTCAATCAGTAATGACAAAAAAAGTAAAATGCCACCAACAGATACATCAGTAAGAATAAGATTTTGATTATCACTGTTCAAAGACATTTAACACCTGAAGGCTGTGACACTGGGAAGATGAAATAGAAAACCTTTACTTCCAGTCATTCCTAATGCCAACCCACCTTCACACTGCAGAACAGCCTCAGCTACAACACAAAGAACACTGAGGGGTAGCACAAAGGAGGAGGCAGATGCAGGAAAGCCTCTGCCCCAGTGCTGACTTCACCATCCTCCCCTCAGCCTACAACATCTCCACACTATCAGGAAGGCAGTACAACAGGGTGATGTTCAAAGCATCCTTACCAGGCCTTGTGGATCTGATGATCTGCTTTATCATCAGGGACATGCTGTCCCGCAGGTCATCACTGGTCTTGGGAAGGCACCACCCATCCCGCTCCGTGCATTCCGACTCTGTGCCGTCATTCCGGTGGATGATCTTCTGCAGGCTGAAAAGCAGCAAAAGGGAAGGAGACATTAGTCTTCTGCACTCAGGTGTGGGCTTTAAATGAGGCAGACTATGGCTTACTGCCATTTCACTGAGCTGGAATAGCACAGTTGATTATCCAGGTAATTGTCATATGGGAAAGGAAGTTCATGCGTGAAAAGTCTGTTCTACTTTTATTCAGAAGTTAAAAACCTCCGATGTTCCTGGTCAAGGGGAGAGAGGTGAAGGGACAGGGTACAAGCA
>NW_016692076.1:0-3270 GCF_001604755.1 Lepidothrix coronata | reverse complement strand
CGAAGACTGGCCATGATGATACCAAAGAGAGCTGAAGAAGTCTTCATCTTATAGGTTTGACAATTTCTATGGCAGATCTCCGTTTGGTAAGTAAGAGAAGATGATATTTATTTGAGGGAATCTAGCTGAACTTTATGCAACACTTATCTTTTTTCAGTTATTTTCATTAGTATGTAGGTTAAAAGCTTGACTGACCATATAATGACCCACCAAGATCTTTGCTTGAATTAGGGTGTGGGAAGAGATATTGCACCTGGTTATTTAGTCCCTTTTGCAGTTAGTGTTTTTTTGTAATGTCACCCAACAATATCTAGCTGCTGCATCTTTGTCCACTAAGAGATAAAATTCCTTTCGTGTCACACACAATCACAGGAGATTAGCAGAAAACAAAGTTATAGAAACCACAGAATATATTAAATCTTGATTTTTTTGAGACAGCCTTGAATAAAAAGGCTGAGAAAGACATATTGATTGTAATACTACTGATGTGAGGAGTATGACCTTTCACTGAACAGTGGTATTAACTTACATATGTGTAGTGCCATACTGCTGTGTCCATTAACACTTGTTAGTAAATGCAATCACTGTTGATGCACATCTATCTGTAGTCTTCCTTCTGTTTTTGGCTCTGTTAAAGATTTAAAGCTTGGCTGGTTTAATCTGCTTGTCCTAAGCCACAACATTTCTGCATCTCTGAGGTGCAACACACAGAGAACTTCCCTAATGTGATATTGTGTTATGGATCTCCGTGATGTGTTCCTCAGTTACAGCCAACACATACAGCCCCACACCTATTGTGTGCCTTCTCTGCTCAGGAATCATATATCCAGAGAACTAAACAATTGCATTCTCTGTAGACAAAGGAGATATATAGTAAGCTGCAGATTGCATTCTCTGACTTTATTGAGTTTTTTATTAAGATGTGACATCTAGTGAAATGTTAGGGTTTTAGTAGCTTTTTTTTCTGTTCAATTTTTCCCTTTTTTATTTTGCATAATGAATATTAACCTTCTAACTTAATTGGCTTTATTGATTTTTACATGACATTTAAAATATTTTTATGTGTAAATAGCAAGTGTTTTAAATGCTTTGCTTCTGAATAGGAGTTGTAATAAAGAAACACACAATGAAAAATAGTGCTTGATAAAAGGAAAACAACTGAAGTCCAACAAACTTATGTTTGTAGAAAATTAAAATCTGAGCAATGGTTGAGTACTTCAGCAAGGTGGGATATGATCAGCAGTCAGACCTAGAAAAGACCGAGTCATTTGTTTAAAGACAGTCAAAATGGGGCTCTTGCTTTTCTCCAGTCTGACACTTAAATGTGCTCACTTACTTCCCATCACCATGAATACAAACATCAGTGCTTGTTTTTTGATTGTGAGGCTTATGTCTACCCAGCTCTGGCCCCCTTGTCATGTAGTTCTGAGATCCATGGGAATACACCTCTGGTTTCTTGTTTCCTGTGAACTCAGGAGGAGTCCCAGTGTTAAATGGGAGACAGCTGATGCTCAGCAGGATCATGTTCCAGAATGAACCTCCAGAACCAGTAGGAAGGAGATGTTCCTGAATTAGCCCTGCATAGATATGCTTGGTTAAACTTTTTTTAAAACTGAAGGAGCAAAAAGGTTTTATGCAAATTTTTTTAATGGATGATTTAATATCATTTTAATTCAGAGTAGATTATTTAAATTATTTTGTTGTCATTTTTTCCCCCTCTAAGCCATTATTTAACAATTTAAATGTTCTTCTGTTAGGAAAATTATATACTACATTAACCTGGCCTAAAAATACTGAAGTTCATTATGTTGCAATTATATAGCTTGGCTAATTAAATATTTTTAATTTCATACAGTGCATTCACGGTAGGTGGTTCAGGAAAACAAGAAATAGTACAGAGACTTCAGATAACTTCTTTCATTAAGAAACGCACAAAACCATCATGAAAAGGTGCCTTTCTGACATCCCCTGCTGGAAGGTTAGGAGAAGGTTAGCTTAATGGACAGAAGTGAGCAGGCAGCAGACACTGGGCAGCCAGAACTGCCGCTCCTCACAGGAAGAGCCCGATGCTCACAGCCTCCAAAGTAAGCTAAACAGAGCTCTGTCAAACGTAAATGGCAGGGATCTGGCCAATACCAGCCTTTAGAAACTCAAGGAATGAGCAGAGAACTCTACAAACACAAATTCATAATGAGAGAGTCTTCACCGCCCTAAACTGTGTCTTCACACAAGCTGGCAGTTTTCATCCACAGTGAGAATCTTCAAAACTCACAAAACTGGGTTTGAGAATAAAATAATTTCCATAGAAATAGCAGAGAAACTTCCAAATCTAAAAACTGTATCATTATTCTTTTTAAATGCAACAAAAATGTATTGCCAACCAAAGGCCAGCATATTTCTTGTAGTGTATTATTTCATATTTCTTTTAACAAATACTTTGATGGAAAGTATTAAGGAGCACCCAAGAAATTTTTCAATATTTTAATTTTATTCTGAAATTGATAGTAGGATTGTTTACACAAACTGTTTTTTCAACAAAATCCATCTCAAAAAGCAGGTACTGCAAAAGGTGTGTAACATTTCCTATTAACAATGCCTATTTTTACTTCTGTGTGCAATTGATTACTGTGTGCTACTCCCCTCATCCTTGATGCAGTTCACTTAGCTTACTCACAACAACTGTCCCTCCAGCTCTGACATTGCAGGCCACATATGCTCTGCTTCTACTAATCTGTCAGCAGGGAATTTGTAGTACTTACATCTGCTAAAATCTGAGTAAGTTCTGGCCATCTGTCCAGAAGTAGAAACATTCAGAAAAGTTTTTACAGAATTTCAAAGTAGTCTCTTGGTTGAGATGGAAGTCACAAATAAAATAAAACTCAAATCAGATCCATCTCAAAATTATTAGAATATTTTTGCTTGTTTTTGTAACTATGGAACACATCATTTTGGTATGATCTTTCAGTTCCCATTAGAAATCACTTTACTGAAATAAGTTCACTGAGATTAAAACTAAATCTCATGATGTTTTCTTTTAAACAATGCCAAAATGGTGTTTTTCATTATTTCAGTAATGTTTTATTCACATTTTTTGAACTTGAACCAATTCCTTCACAACCTGCCAGGGGTTTACAACTGGAATCCATAGACCATAAAATCACATTAATAAACTCACCAAACCCCATCTGAAAATTAGTTAGGTTTCCCAACCATCCTATTTCTTTTACAAGGTGGTTTGGAACCTCTTGCAAAATATATATTTATGACCAC
>NW_016692075.1:0-3273 GCF_001604755.1 Lepidothrix coronata | reverse complement strand
GGGGAGCAGAAGGGAAAGGGAAAGAAACGAAATCCCTGGAAATCCCACGGCCCTGTTGTACTGACTGTGCTTACTGTGTCCCTGTCCCAGGTGAGCACAGCCACGAGCTGCAGTGAGCGGTGCTGGAGCCAACGGGGTTTCCTGGCCAGGGTGGTGAGTGTTGGGCATCCCCCTGGAGCACAAGGATCCTGACCCTGCCCATGCCTCCTGGGAAGGCTGCAGCACTCCCGGGGAAATGCAGGACACAGGGAGCTGTGTCAACAGAAGTGAGGGGGGAGTCCCCAGGACCTGCCCGTGTCCTTGCTCCTGCTGCAAAAACTTCAGCTGTGACCCATGTGCACTGCAGGGACCTCATGTTGCTTTCACTGTTCTAAGGACTTGACATTGTTGAGTGTTTCTGCTCCAGACAATGTGAAACAATTCTGAAATAAAGTGCTTAAAAAGTAAAGAAAGGATAATTACCCTTACACATTATGCCAGGAGAGACAGCATCCCCACGTGAGCTGGCAGTGCTGCCCCTGGCCCTTGCTTTGGGCCTGGGTCTCACATGGCTCCTGCTTTAAGATTCCCAGAGGTCTGAGGGGTGCAGTTGTGTTTGTGCCTGTCTGAAGCCCTTTAACAAAGCCAAGGGGAGAGGATTTCCCAGAGGCATCCCCAAGGATTTACCCGGCCAGTCCTACTGCAAGGGTTGCAGGTGGAGAATGCGGTGGCTGTGGTCCTGGCATGTGGTCCTGGCTGGGGCAGCAGTGGGTGGCCAGCAGGGCTCCTCCATGTTAAGTTTCTTTGATCCAAGTGTTTGTTTTCTCACATACTTTGTTTCCAATTCAGCAAAACACTCCCTGGTGTTTACAAACCATTGAGCTTTGGGAAACTGAAGCTCCTCGTTCCCCACTTCACTGGTCCCAGCAGCTGAAATGCCAGAGATCCCAGCATCTCCCTTTACATGTCCCCATTTCAGCATGGCTGTGGGGTGCTTGTGGTGGCTGATGCCAGGATTTCCCTTCCTCCATCCCTAGCAGGTGAACACTGTCAGCTTCCAGACTTTCTTTTTCCCCTTATCTCTTACAGCGCCAGCCCCGGCTCCTCACGGTGTGTGGGAACAGGGCCGACAGCAGCAGTGCCCGTGCCAGCTCACTGAGGTCATCCATCAGTGACTATGCCAAAGGCTCTGTGGAGGGAGGGACGGGGTGATAGTGCAGAGGGGTCCCTGCCCCCATGAGCCCAGGCCCTGCCCAACCAGTCATACCTGCTCCTTACCTGGGAAAAGGGGTAAGGGGAAGGAGTTCCTCTGCTCTGAGACAGGAGCAGTGGTCTGGGGCTGAGAGCCTGAGGTATGCTCAGTCCCCTCTGGCTGATGGGGGAGCAGTGGAGGGGCTCCCAGCCCCCTGGCAGTGTGTGCAAGGGCTCACAGGTTCTCTGCTCTTTGGAGACACAGTTCCTACTCTGTGTGGCCATGAGCTGTGCAGCCCATGGCAATTCAAACTTAATTTTTATAGAGAGATGAATCACTCAAAATTATCAAATGTAGCAACAGAATGGATTTGAAGATTAGTGTATGAGAGGCTTTTTTTGTGAATCCCAAAGTCACGTGAGGAGCTTGACAACCCCTGTCCTGTTGCAGGCACTAAGCAGTAAATGAGCGATGCCCACTTTCCTAGGAAACTGGCATTTGTTTTATGTATGAATTCACTTTCTTTTCCTTTTTTTAAAATCTTTTAAGCAGTTAATGAGAATCAGATTGTGATTTGATTATTGGAAAAGATGTTTTCTGCAAGAAGCTGTAAGCCATGTCAGCGCTGCTGCCCCTGCAAGTTCCCTGTGTGGGGGACAAAGTGTGCTGGGAGAGGAGGGGCATTGCATCCAGCTCTGACCATGTGCTGGGCATTTGTCCAGAGGATACCGACAGAGAAAGTATCAGAAACTCTCCTAAAATCCAAAAATCCCACCTCTGCTGGTGGGTAACCTTGCTGTAACCTTGTCATTCCAGCTATGGTTTAATTTGTTTTGTCTTGTAACAGTATTTCCAACCTTATAAATGTGCTGATTTTGGTTTAATCTTGTGCAGTTCTTCAAGTGGACTTGGCTGAATCCAGGCACATAACTTTAATCACAGCCACAAATCTAAATTAGCAGCATTAAGTTAGCAAATCTAAATGAGCGCAGTGTCCCCAGCCAAGGCTGTCTGGGGACCCCGGTGGCCGAGCTGCAGATGCCCTGAGCCACTGAGCCCCTTCCAATCTGGTGCGTGCCAGATGTAGATTAAAGGGCAGGTGGCTGCCCCTGGCTGTCACTGCAGATGCCAGGTCAGGAGGTGGCCAGCGGGTGACAGCAGTGGGGTTTGGGGGCCTCACCAGGCACTTTCCTCCACTGCTCAGCATTGCCGTTCTCCTCCAGGTCCTTGTCACCTGCGGGGCCACCCCAACCTGCAGTGCTGGCACGAAACTGAGTCCACAGAACATACCTTTATGCTGCTTCCTGCCACAGCTAACAGCAGCAGGAATGGTGATGGTTGTACTGGTTATGGGAGCAACTCCCAGCACTGCCCACTGCAGCAGACTCTGCTGAGGACCTTGGTAACACGATCTTTTATTTTTCCAATGGGGACTCAAGAGTTGGAGCCAGCAGTCCTGAATACCTGCAGTCCTCAGAAGTATCTGGAAAAAATACATTAATAGTGCTGAAAAGCAGAGTTTAGGCTGGTATTTTCACTCATCCTTTTTGCTGCCTCCCCGGTTTGCATGGCACTACCAATGGGTTATGGATGGACAACAGGAGCAGTAATTGTTGTTCTGACGTTAAATGGCTTTAAATATCAATGACAATTTAAGATTCCTGCTCCTGGCTGGCTGTGAAACTGTATTTTAGCTGATCTTCATTAATGCATCTCTGGGATGATAATGGGTCTGAGTAATCCGATCCGAACACGTGTAATTGTGCTGGTCCCGAAGGGAGCTGGGTGCTTCATTCCCAGTGTGAAGCCCCTCTGAGCTATGTTGCTCACGATGGCACATTCCCTCTCAGACACGTGGGTGCTTCTCCACGGGACCTCCACGGTGCTCCCACCTGCTCCACAAAGGAGCATCCCCCGTCCCTCCCTCCACAGAGCCTTTGGCGTAGTCACTGATGGATGATCTCAGTGAGCTGGCGTGGGCACTGCTGCTGTCGGCCCTGTTCCCACACGCCGTGAGGAGCCGGGGCTGGCGCTGTAAGCGATAAGGATAATTGAGCCGCCGGGCTTTCCGGGGGGAGCAGCGGCAGCCGGAGAGCTGTGAT
>NW_016692074.1:0-3274 GCF_001604755.1 Lepidothrix coronata | reverse complement strand
AGTGGAAGGTGCCCCTGCCCATGGGATGAGCTTTAAGGTCCCTTCCAACCCAAACCATTCTGGGACTCCATGATGTTTACAACTTGGAGATTCCAAGAGCAATAGCCCCCTTGGCATCCTTTGTGCCCTTTACAGAGGAGATGCACAAGACACTTTCCCTCACAGCTCTACCTGAGTGGAAGTTGGAGCTTTCCCATGGCACAACCCAAGCAAGCTTCCCATCTTCAGTTCTGCTTCCTTGACAGTGTAATCCTCAGGCACTTCAGGGAGGATAAAAACATGGAGAACATCATCAGCTGCTGCTTCCTGGAAACATCAATTCTATCCAGCTGCTCTTCAGAGCAAGATAAAACCATTCCATGACCTTTGGAGAACTTCACTTCCCCAGCTCTGCCCCCAGATCTCCAAGTCTCCTACGATGAGAGCAAAGAGATGGAGATCTCCCAGGGCTCCCTGTCTATCGTTGGGACCACTCCCACCGTGAATCCCTTTCTTCCCCACCAGCAGCCCAGCTGGAATTTCCCTCACTGAAACTGCCTCTGATCCTTTCCATGTGCTCCTCCAGGAAGAATCTGCCTCTGCCTTCTCTAAGATTCCACGTTAAGGAGTTAAAGATGGCAATCAAGACTCCTCCCCATCTTCGGGAAGCTGGAAGAGCCCAGCTTCCCTCCTTTGCCATCCATCCCAGCTCCCAGACCCTCTGGGTGCTCTGAACTGGACAGGTTTTAGTTTACAAGGGCTCCTTTCTCCTGCTGAGCCCCCAGAACAGGAACAACATTCCAGGTGTTGTCTGACAAGCACTGAATGGAAGGCAATTAGTCTCTCCTTGGGTTTTATTAATGCAGTGTATGAATAAAATAGCAAGGACATGGAAAATGTTTCCCAGGAAGCTTCTCTCCACTGCTCCAACACCACCCAAACCAAAGCTGGGGGTCCCTTTGTGCCCAACTCTGCCCCACAGGAGCACAGTTAAACACTGACAGCTGGAATTAGGGATGGCAATAATCAAATAAGTTTGACCTCTACCTTTGTGTGGCTGCTGCTAATGAACCTAAAAACTGGGGGGAAAAAACCCCACCCAACTGCTTCAGTTAAGTCTGGAAATCAGGGAAGTTCTTCTCCCAGGGAAGGACAAAGGGGAGCTTCAGATCTCCTCAGTGATTCCTTACAGAACAAGGATGGAATACATCAATTTACCTGGAGACAAAAGTTTCCCATTCCCACTAACAGGTCTAAGACAGCTCTCATTTGCTGTAACAAAAAGGGAAGGAAAGAGAGATGTATTAAATAATTCAAGTAAGAAATTTGGCTCAGAATTAAGATTGATTACCATTAGATTAATTACAACAGGTGTCCCCACCTATGACATCAAAAACCCAACTGGAGAAATTCCCAGAAAGTCCCCAAACAGTCTTTTATTCTTTTGCTGAAGGATCACTTTTCTCTTTTAAAGTACAAGCAGCAAAATTTTACAAAACTGGCCAAGTGCTTCCAAAGGGAAAGACAACAAAAATTTGAAAGAAAACTGGAGACTCTTCCAGAAAGGAATAAAGTTAAAAAAAAACCTTCTTCAGTAGTGAGTACAATACTAAAGACTGACAACACAAATATTCCTACTCAAATAAGTAAAATAAGAGCCTCATGAAATGCATTTTAATCAAGACTTATACTGATTTATTTCCTTAAAGCTTGGAAAACTAATAATTCAATTTAAAATTAAAAGAGTTTTAACTCCTTTGCAGCCTCTTTCTTTCCAAAAAACACCAAGCAAGCAAAAAACACCCACCAAGCAAGCAAAAAACACCCACCAAGCAAGCAAAAAACACCCACCAAGCACCCACCAAGCACCCACCAAGCACCCACCAAGCACCCACCAAGCACCCACCAAGCACCCACCAAAACACCAAACAAAACACCAAACAAAAACACCAAACAAAAACACCAAACAAAACACCAAACAAAACACCAAACAAAACAAAAAAAAACCCAAATAAAAAACCTCCTAACAGCAATGGATTTGCTGTTTTGAATAGACTGATGGAAAAACCAGGAAAATCCTGCTAAATTCAGTAAATTGAGTATTATCAGACAAAGGTGAAGCAGGTGAACACTCACCAAGTTCCTCCTCCAGGTGAAGCTCCCTTATTGCTTTCATTTTGATATCTGACATCACCTAAAAGAAAGGAATTTTAACACTTCCAGCAGGGAATGCCAGGAACACCCCTGCCTGGATAAATGCCACTCCACAAAGAGCAACAAATAATCCCTCCCTCCTCTTTCAGCTTTGGTTTCCTGCTATCACCTCAAACACACAGGATGGGCTGAAAATCAAAATCGCTTCACACTAAAACACTGCCCTGGTTTAATTTACCTGCCAAATACCCCAATAATGGAAACTTCTGAGTTCCAGAGTATCTTCAGCAGAGAAAAACTTCATCCCCGAGGCTAAACCTGATTAACTGGGCAAAGGGCAGTGGGCAAGCCTGAGGAAAAGAGCCCTGGCCAAGCAGAGTCCTTACTGTTTCAATAGTGGCAGTAATTTTAACTTGGTTCTCGTCATCTTCTGTCCCACAGAAGTTCTTCACTTGGAGCCAGCTGATGTCACAGGTAAAGGCTGTCAGATTGCCACTGGAAATGTTCACAAAGCTGTGAAAATCAACAGTGCAGAGACAGTCAGAGACAGGAAAGCTGCCTGTTGTCAGGGTAGGTCACTCCCCAGCAAAGCTCCCAAACAAACTGATGATTCTGAGGTCATTAACAGTGATGGAACATCACAGGGTGAGGGTCAGGCAGCACAGAAGTGTAAGGAGAGCAGAAATTTGAATCTGACAACTTCAGATTCAACTGGGAGATTCCCCTTAAAGGATAAAACCTTATGGTGGCTTTACCCTGGCACAGCTTGGGCTGATTGTCTTCTGATATTGCTCTGCCCTCTCATCCCCCCCAAGTCCCTCAGACTCAACCCTCAGAAATTCAGGTTATGCCCAGTATTTGCCAGCACACTGAGCACATCTTGTTGCCACCAGGTTTTTTCCCCCTTTTCAAGTGGAAGTCAAAGGGATGTGTGTCTGCACTTCGAGAGCAAAGAATGTCTAACAGCTGACAAGTGTCTGTTCTCCAGAACCTAAGACTGACCTTTTAAATACAAAGCAAGGTAAAGTGATAATTAGTTACAAGAATGTATCATTTGTGTTTAATCATGCTCCTAATCAAAGTGGTCACCTCTGGTCGTGGCTGTCCAAGATGAGCACTGAGCACCCGTCCCTCAGACCAA
>NW_016692073.1:0-3274 GCF_001604755.1 Lepidothrix coronata | reverse complement strand
ACAGAAAACACTAAGAATACTGAACCGGTGTTCTGTAAAAAATTTTTTGTTCCTTTTGTCTTTTGAGCTAGTGAACATATTCTATCACAGTTTAGGGAGCTCAAAGCAGCACAAGTACATTCTGAAGTTACTCCAGTGAAGCTGGAAAGTGAGCAGAGAAAGAGTAACATCTGTGTAAAGCCAAGCGAAAACCATAATTCCAACAGCAGTTATCAGGCACGTGGACCAGTAATTATCACATTAGTTTCATTCTGTCTATCCAGAAAGCAACAAGTTTAAATGAAGTCACATGCACACACTTGAGTAGTCTTGATACGATGCAAGTCTTGATAGTGGTTGCACGCATCAAGTAAGTCACACAATTGCCTCATCCATTGCCTACCCATAACATTGCCATGTTCTGACCAAAACTCAGCTACTGTACTTCCTATGTCTTTACTGTAACAAAGGATGAACTCCTCAGAAAGTATGTTTTTATCGCTTCCATGAAGACACCAAGGATAATTTAGCTCCGGTAAGCTGCATGGAAACTGCAGCAAATTGCCAGAAAGGCAGGAACTACCTTCCACTACTACTTTGTAGTTACAACAGTTTCCAAACTATCATCTTTCGTTCTCCATAAAGGCCTACTTCTTTTTGGAAGAAGCCTCCTTCCTTCAAGTTTGGCTACCCGGTGTTTCCCAGTTGCTATTCAAAAAACTTGTAAACAATAAGTCGCATCACTTCATCAAACCACTGATACAACATGACGGAGAAGCAACCCATTTAAAACAAAAGACAATCAAACTCCTGGAAGTGCTCAAGTTCAATTTCAGAGCACACTATTTAGAAAAATATGTGCTAGGTAAAACGGCTGCATATAAAAACGTTCTTTACCTCTGTGGCCACTTATCAAGAAACACTACAAGTAGTGAGAGATAGGAGGTTTAAATGAGCATGCCTAAGACAACATGAATTAGGTAGGTGACAGTTGGAGGCCCTTCATGCTAAGACATTTGGTCTGCAGTTCAAAATTAAAATGCTCTGCTTCCTGATGTCCATCAACATGTAAAGTTTCTTATTTCAGGAAGACTAGAGCTGAGTCTTTTAATCAGACTTTATGAATTTTGTCATAAGCTAACACAAGTTGAATAATTGCACACATGAATGGAGCTAATTAACCATTTGAAAACTGCCAATTAAAAAGTAAAAAATAATGAATTATCTTTCTTGTACATTTAGTCACTAATTTTTCAAATTCAATCACTTGCTATCTATCCTCATCATTACTGCACAGTAAAGTGCATTAAAAAAACCCTCCAGTAATGTGCTCCCTGAAGGATTTTATAGGATGCTGAAAATTAGCTCATTGTGATGGCTGATTGTTTGTAACTGTAACTGTACAGAATAAAGATATGCAAAGCCAGTGGACCTCAGATTTCTGCTGTAGCTGGATATGCTTCCACCACAAACTTCCCAAAGCAATATTTGAAATTATTTGGATGTGTAGTGGCCTTGTGAACTGCTATCTCGGTCACACTGTTGGCTTGAAGGCCAGACTTCTTGTTCTGTACTTTATTGTTCCCTCCTGAGTTTCTGAAGAAGCAGTCTCCATCTACAGAAGCACTGACCAAAAAAATAAAGTGGTGATTCCCAGAAGATGACAGCCGGTATGAAGAGACTGAGTGTGTGAAAAGAGTCAACAAAGAGAAGATGTAAAAAGTGAGAGTGTAAGAGAGTATCAAGAGACTTGGGGAGAGTGGGGCAGGGGGAGGAAGAGGGGCCTAGAGAGAAGAAAAGAAAGGAAGCTGAACATACAACTATAACCAAGAAGAGTGAGATGCATTTTGAAGATTTTGTGTAGGTCAGTCCAACACTTTCAAGATAATCAGAAAAAGAAGCAAGTCTGCCACATGCTCTGAGAAACACCAATGTGTTGCTGCTATTCATCAAAATGTGTATTAAAAGGAAATTAGCATCTACTCAAGATGAGCAATTAAATAATTATATTGTTCGAAGTTGGACTGAATAATGAAAAAAAGTTCCAGCCAGTCATCTGAAGATGATTATGCAAGCAATAATACAAAAGCGACTATTAAGTGAACCTAGACAGGTATTTGCTATACATTGGATCTACAATGCATACCTACAGGCACAAGTAAGATATAATAAAGACTAACCTCACACAGCCAACAGCTTAGTAACTTTCACTTCTAGGATGTTTTTCTTGAGTCCATTCTCCAAAGCTACCATTATGTGTAACTATGTCTACTATACTGCTAAAACTGTCAAGTTGCATTTGAAAAAAAAAGAGTAAGATTTAACTAAATATAATCAAATTACTGACTCTGAAGAAGTAGGGCATCTGCTAGAAAAGCAATATGATAACAGTCAATATCAAAACCACGTGCAAACAAATCGAAAATCTGAGAAGACTAATATGTAAGCTACTGTAGCACTAGGAGAGGTCTCACTGGTGGCATACAGAGATTACTGTATTTCTCTTACTAAACAGTAATGCCTTGATAATTCCCCTAATAATTGCCAAATAAAAGAATTACAGCATTCATGTTTATACACGATTATTTAATTACAGGAAGATATTGAGAAAAATAATCAACCACTGTGGTTTCTTTTTGGTAGTTACCTTTACTTTAGAAGATCTAAGAAAGGTTTCATGAAAACAGAAGAAAGAACCTGTATAAACATATCCTCATTGTCTCCATACAACAGCTGAAGGCCACTGAAAGTTCAGCTGTGGCTGAGGCCAAACTGAAGACATCTTGAAATTGCTCTCAACTGCAACAATTTTTTAATAATAAAATCTGAGATCTCCCCAAGAACAACACTCATAGTAAAGTTTAAAACTAGTGCGTTAAAATAATTGTCTTGCGTTATAAAGTGGAATTGCATTAAAATAATTGCATTAAAATAATTGTCTTGCGTTATAAAGTGGAATATCAAATAAAACCACTGTTTACAAGTATGTTTTCTCGTCTACAAGCCTTGCGTTGAGTTTGCTTGAATGAAAAGTCAGGGCGCAAAGTTTACAAACTTCACAGAGTTACAGTAGTATAATGACTAAGTTAATATAAATATACATTGGTTGCATGTTATAGCTAGAACTTAACATTGACTCTTTAAGTCAATGGTTTCAGCAAAAGGCCTTTATCCATGGTACAGGCCATTTATCTGGCTTAGCTCCAGCTTCTGAGATCAAAAGATTTTCTTTTCAAAGTTTTGTTTCTAACCTTTTATCGAAGCTTTGTTTCTAACCTCATTTTGTTTCTAACCT
>NW_016692072.1:0-3275 GCF_001604755.1 Lepidothrix coronata | reverse complement strand
ACCCCGATGCAGGGGACACCCCAATAGCGCCGACACCCTGACTCAGGGGACACCCAAATGCCAAGGACACCCCGATGCAGGGGACACCCCAATAGTGCAGACACCCTAATGCTGTGGGGACCCTCTGACACTGGGGACATCCCAGCTGTGGTGACCCCCCTCCCCGCTGTCCCCGGGGTGGCACTGGGGGTACTCACGTCGCTGAGCTGGGGCGTCGCGGTGCCCTCGGGACCCCCCGACATGGGCACGGGGGACACGCGGCCGCCCTGGGCAGGCGGCGACAGCGGCACCACTGCTGGTGGCACCCGTGGCAGGGTGGGGGACGAGCCCTCTGACGGGGTGACGTCCCCAGGGGAGGGGGTGACGTCCCAGAGGGCGGTGCACCCGCCCCAGCACCGACCCCCACCCCATGACGCTGGCACTGACCCACACCCGCCCCACGGCCACGGGCCATGGGCGAGGGGATGGCCACGGGACCACCTGGGACACAGCGAGGACCACCTGGGACACGGTGGGGACCACCTAGGGAGACAGTGAGGATCACCTGGGACATGGCATGGACCACCTGGGTATGTAAGGGACCACCTGGGGACATAATGGGGACCACAACAGCCACGTGCCATCAGCCCTCCCCACGCCACAGCCACGGCCACCATGGCACAGCTGGACACAGCTCTGGGCCCAATCGTGGCACTGGGTGGACTCGGGGGCTCGGAGTGGGAGATGCCCCCCAACCCTGGTCATGGGGTGCCTGTGGGGGATGATGCACCCCCAACCCCGGGGGGCATTGGGAGAGCCCCAAACTCTGCCAGACCCCCAGAGACACTCACCACAACCCCTGATGCCCCCCCCCCCACTCACAGCAGGACAAGCCACGGGACCCCCTTCCTCAAGCAGGGGGGACCCCCTGGAGCCCCCGGGCTCCCCAGATGCCCTTGCAGCCTTCCAGAGACGTCTGCTGCAACTCCTGGTGCCACCCCCTGCTCAGTGTCCCCCCTCCCAACGCGACGACATCCCTGAGACCCGGCACCCACGCATGGCAGGACGAGTGGCATGCAGGTCCCTTTTCCCACCGGGGGGAGACCCCCTGAAAATCCCGAGACCCCCAAACTCTCCAAAACACCCTTGCTACAACCGCTGGTGCCCCCTCTCTTCGTGTCCCATATCCCAGCGTGGGGACACCCCAGGGACAGTCCCGGCACCCCACGCCCACGCACGGCAGGACAAATCGCAGGAGCCCATTTCCCCCTCAAGAGAGACCCCCCAGGAACCCCCGGCACCCCCCAGAGCCGCCCGCCGCGACCCCCGGTGCCTCCCCTGCCCCATCCCTGCAATCCTGGCATGGGGACGCCCCTGGGACCCCGCGCCCACGCACAACGCGACGAACCACGGGTCCCCTTCTCCCGGGATCCCCCCGTACCTCCTGTGCCACCAGGCTGGACACCCGGACGGCCCTGCGGACCCGGTCCCGCCGCTCCCCGTCGGAGCGGTCGCCGCTGTCTCGCCGCGCCGGGGCCATGGCCGCGCTCGGGGGTCCCCGCGCCCCCCCGCCGCCCCCGGCCCCGCGCGCGGCAGATGGAGCGGGGCGGGACCCCCCGAGCCCTCCCCGCCGCCCGCCCCCGCCGGGCCCCCCCCGATCTCCCCTCCCCGGCTCCAGCCGCCGCCACTCCCCGGGGGAGGGACCGGGAGCGACCGGGAACGGCCCCGCGGGGAAACTGAGGCACGACGGGGGTTGACCCGGGCGAGGCGGGGCACGGGGGTACCCCGGAACCGCTGTGCCCCCTGTCTGCCCCACTGCCAGCCCCTGCCCCACTGCCAGATGTCACCTGCAGCCCGCGCGTCCCAAGGGATCCCCCACGCGTGACCCGCCCGCCCCGTCAGCGGTGGCGCGGGGACAGTGACGGTGGGGACGGGGACAGTGACGGTGGTGCTGAGCTGGCCGTGGTAGCCTCGGCTGATTCACGGCTCCTGGTGTCCCCCTGTCCGCACGTCGCCGGTGTCCCTGGCCACTGCCCAGCCCTGGCAGTGCCCCACGGCTGCGCCCGCCCGGCCCCCCCGGGTATCCCCGGTCACCCCCAGCCTGGCTGAAGGGGGATCTGGGGGGCAGTGCCCGCACACACGCGGTGGGTGCCAGAGGGATCGGGGGGTCCCCGAGGTCCCCAGCCCGCCACCGACAGCCAGTGACACCCCCCGCCTGGTGCCACCAGACCCACCACCCTGAGTGGGTCCGGGGTCTCCCAGCCCCGTCCTGTCCCCTCCGGGGGTCCCCGCCGGAACGGGTCGGGGGTCCCCAGGAGTTCCTGAGCCATGGGGATGCCACGGCCACCCCGGCCACGCCAGGCCCTGTCACTGTCACCCAGGGCGTGGTGACCTTTCCGGGCGCTTGGCTCCAGGCCCGCGGGTGAGTCACGGTGCCGCTGCCGGGACACGCCGTTCCCCGCTGCCACCGGACCGGGGGTCGCCGTGCCCGAGCCAGGGACACCTCTATGCCCCCACTCCCATGTCCCCCGTGTCTCTGTCCTCGGCTCTGCCCACCTTGGGGAGGACCCCCATCCCATTCCGGGCAGATGTCGGGCGCTCCCCCCAGCGCAGCCGGGGCACCCCGAGACCCCCTCCCCAGTGCCGGGGGCAGAGCCCGTCCCGGTGACGGCGACCGTGTCCCCTCGTGGCGACGGCGGGGGCAGGAGGGACCGGGGCATCACTGGCGGTGCATTTAACCACGGCCAAGGACACGAAGAGGCTCCGTGAGGAACGGGGGCGCCGGGGGGTGTGGAGTGCAGGGGGTTCTCCGCCCCAGAGGGGTCCCCCCACCCCACCGAGGGTCCCGCGGCTGCTCCAGCACCGGCGCGAGGAGCACCTGGAGCCCCGGCAGCAGGGCCGGGAGCTCCCGGCGGGAACGGGGGTCCCCCAGGGGCTCCCTCACGTGTGCGGGCAGGTGCGGGGCCGGGGGGGCTCGGGGGGGCTCCGGGGGCGTGGGCAGATGTGCCGGGGCAGTTCTGTCCGATGCCAGCTGCCGGGGGCCCCCGGGACAACCCTGGCGCGGGGGGTTCAGGGACTGGCAGCGGGTCCCCCCCCGTGCAGCCCCCCGGGGGTCCCTGGAGCCCCCCGGCCCCCCCAGCTCATTAGCGGGGGGGCAATCAGGGTGTAATTAAGCGGCGCCTCCTGCTCCCGTGGCAGATGGCGGTTACACAACGGGCCACGGATTAGGGGCCGCCGCCAGCGCCCGGCACCGGGCAGGCACGGCACCGGGGTGAGGGGTACCCTGCACCGGGCAG
>NW_016692071.1:0-3275 GCF_001604755.1 Lepidothrix coronata | reverse complement strand
CAACCCCCCCAGCCCCCCCGAAGACCCCCCCAGCCCCCCCAAAAAAGGGGCTTTTCACGGATGACCTGCACAGGCTGGTGGACGAGTGGGTGCAGGACACGGCCCGGGCACAGGTGGGGGATTTGGGGGGCCGGGGGGGGCCCAGGACCTAAACTCCTCTTTAGGGGGGCTGGGGGGGCCCTGCAGCCCCTTTTTGGAGGGTTAGGGGGATCCCAATCTCTAAACACCCCCTTTCTGAGGGACTGGGAGGGTCCCCAACACCAATTTTAGGGGGCTGGGGGGGGGTGTCTTGTGCCCCGTGTTGGGGGTTCCCAAGGCCTGAATCCCCCTTTCCCCCCTCCAGGGAACCTCGTCGTGGGTCTCGACCCTTCGCGGCACCCGCGGGACCCCCCAAAAATGGGGGGAGCTGCCCCCCCCCAAACCCAACCTCCCTCCGGGGGCTGAGTGAGGGGGAGCCCCAAAAACCACTGTTCCCCCCCCCCAGATCCCCCATTCCACCCCAAATCCCCTGATTTTGGGTCGTGTCCCCCCCCCACGGGCTCACCCCAATATTTGGCCCCTGAGTGACTTTGTTTCACCCCCTAAGCCCCTTGGTTTGACCCCCTGGAGGGTGACCCCAAATTTCCAGCCCCAAAATCACCTCATTACACCCCAAAACTCCCGTTTTTGGGGCCCAACTCCCTCCCATGGCGTGACCTTACCTTTGGCCCAAAATTGCCTTATTTTGCCCCCAAAATCCTCCTTTTTTGCTCCCTCCAGGTTGAATCCCCTTTTTTGGCCCCAAATCACTGTATTTTACCCCATTTTTTAGGTCACTCCCCCTTTTCACCCTCCTCCCCAGGTGACCCCACTTTCTGATGCCCAAAATCCCCTCATTTCACCTCAAAACCCCCCTTTTTTGGGCATTCCCCCCTCTGCATGAGGTGACCCCAATTTTTAGCCCCCAAATCACCTCGTTTCAGCCACAAACTCCCTTTTTTTGTGGCCTTTTCCACCATCCCCTGATGTGACCCCACTTTTCACCCCCAAAATCTCGTCATTTCACCCCAACCCCCCCTTTTTTGGGCCCATTTCCCTTTTTTTACATCTCCCCCATGACACGATGCCACTTTTTCCCCCCAAAATTACATTATTTCACCTCAAACGTCCCCTTTCAGGGCCTTCCGTTCCACCCCCCCGATGTGACCCCACTTTTCAGCCCCAAAATCTCATTTCACCCCAAACCCCCTTTTTTGGGTCTGTCCCTGTTTTTGTCCCCACCATGAGTTGACCCCAATTTTTAGCCCCCAAACGGCCTCATTTCGCCCCAAAACACCAACAGTTGACCCCCAACCCTTCCCTCACCCCCTCATTTGTCCCCAAATCCGTCCGTTTGCCCCCAAAGACCCCCCAGAGGGCCCAGACTCCCATTTTTCACCCCAAACCCCATCACAGGCCTGGAATCCCCCTTAACGCAGCCACAGGAGAGGGGAACTGGCCCTACTGGTTTTACTGGTGTGTTCCCCCCCACTGATCGTGCTGGTGCCACCGCCCCTCCCCCACCCCTCCTCTCCCCCCACAGCCGAATTTTGGGTCATTTCTTGTGTTTTCCTCTCATCCCTCTCCCCCCTTCGCCAGACAGTGAAATCACGGGTGTTCCGCTTCGAGGGGGTGGGGAGGGCGTTTGACTGGGGACGAGGAAGTTGTTATAAATTGTTATAAAGTGTGAAAAAAAAAACCTTAAAAATCGAGAAATAAAACCCGCGCGCCACACCCAAGATGGCGGCTCGACGCCACACCCAAGATGGCGGGCGCGCTTGCCACGCTCAAGATGGCGGCGGTGACGCTCCCAAAATGGCGGTCGCGCCCTCCCCAAGATGGCGGCGCGGCCTCCCCAAGATGGCGCCGGGGCCCCGCCCTCGCCCTCCCCGTTTCCGCGTTTGAATAAAACTTTTCCCGGGCGCCCCAAGCGCGCAGAGGCCGCGGCGGCGGAGCCGGAGCTGGGCCCGGGCCCCCAGGGGCGGCGGACACCGGGCGGAGCCGGAGGAGCGGCCGCGGGAGGCGCTCGGGCCGCGCCGCGCTGAGGCCTAGGCGGGAGCTGGCGGGGGGGGGGCGCGGGCCTCGCGGAGTCCCGCAGGCCGCGAGGGGGTCTGGGGGGATTCGGGGGGTCCCACGGGCCGCTGAGGGATCCCACAGGCTTTAGGGGGGTGTGTGTGAGG
Source organism: Lepidothrix coronata (assembly GCF_001604755.1). Taxonomy (NCBI): domain Eukaryota; kingdom Metazoa; phylum Chordata; class Aves; order Passeriformes; family Pipridae; genus Lepidothrix; species Lepidothrix coronata. The sequence goes on along the minus strand of NW_016692071.1, from coordinate 1,077 downwards.
CGTTTGGGGGGTCCTGGAAGCGTCTGCGGGGTCTTGTGGGCCTTTGGAGGGGGCCGAAAGGCTTTGGGAGGTCCTGTGGCCTTTGAGGGGGTCTTGTGGGATTTTGGGGGGTTTCGCGGGCCTTTGAGGGGGTCTCCAAAGCCTTTAGGGGGTCCCGCAGGCTTTTCGGGCTCCCTCGGGCCTTTCAGGGGGCCGCAGAAGCTTTTCGGGGGTCCCGGTGACCCCGCGGCACGTGGGGAGGGGCGGCCCGGGCCCCACGGACCCCGTGAGGGACCCCAGGGCCTTCGGGGGACCTGCAGCGCTTTCGGGGGTCCCGAGACCCCCCCGAAACCCCCGTTGACCCCTTTTGGGGGGGGGGCTCCGGGCCCTATAAACCCTTTAGGGAATCCCAGATCTCCATTGACCCTTTTGGGGGTCCTTATAGATATTTCTGGGGGGCTTGTTGTGCCCCTCAAGTCCCCCCAGGGTCCTCAGCTGCCCCCGCGGGCCACGCTGGGGGGCTTTAGGAGGTCCCAGTAGGGGCTCCAGCTGAGGGGCTGTTTTAGGAGAGGTGTTTTGGGGGGCTGTTTGTTTTTGAGGGGCTGTTTTAGGGGGGCTGTTAAGGGGAGGTTTTGGGGTGGTTTTAGGTGGGTATTTTTAAGGGGGTGCTTTTAGGGGTTGTTTTAGGGGGGGTTGTTTTATCACAGGGGCTGGTTTTGGGGGGGCTGTTTTTAGGGGGGCTGTTTTTTCGGGGGATATTTTTGAGGGGCTGTTTTGTGGGGGATCGTTTTTAGGGCCTGTTTTTGTGGGGTGTTTTTCAGGACTAGTTTAGGGTCTGGTTTTAGGGGGCCTGATTTAGTGGGGTGGATTTTGGGGGGGTGGTTTCAGGGGCTGTTTTTGGGGGTCCCCGTGATGTCCCGACCCAGAGGGGCCCGGGGGGGTCCGTAGGGGCTTGGGGGGTTCAGGAGGGGCCCGGGGGGTCCCCGGGGGTCCCACCATGGCCTCGGTGCCCGTTTACTGCCTGTGCCGCCTCCCCTACGACGTGACCCGGTTCATGATCGAGTGCGACGGCTGCCAGGACTGGTTCCATGGCAGGTG
>NW_016692070.1:0-3276 GCF_001604755.1 Lepidothrix coronata | reverse complement strand
TGTGAATGCATAAAGTATAACAATTATCTAAAAGGGCTTAAAAGCAGGGGGGGATATGATTTAAAATAGGAAGTGCAAACAATAATAATGGATGGAGGGACATCTATTTACTTCTCTTTCTTAATGCTCCACTTAATTCCCAATTTCATGGGACCAGATATGGAATGGCTAAAGTGATGAGTAAATAAGTTCCAGAAGAAAGAAAAGAGGAAGTTGGGAGGTAGAGGAGGGAGGAAAATTAAGTGTACAATCTAATTCTAAATCTCCTGGAGTCAATGGAAGTTTCCTCACTGACCTCAGAGGATTAATTTTCAAGCCTAGGGAAATGATGAGTGGATGAAGAGTTGAGAGATTAAAGTGTTAGCTGAAGGAGAAAGGAGTAGGAAGCCAGAGGGATAAACATCAATAGTGAAAACACTGCTTTCATGGGGATCACTTCAAATAAGGAATAAAAGGATGGTTCAACTTGCATTACTTTTTTTGGTAATTCAAATCTGATTAGTTTTGAAAGGACCACTTGTGCCTTAAAATTAGGTTTTCGCTGATTCTGAGCACTACACTACTGTGGCAGTGATATGGGATTCTAAATACACACCATACTAAGTAATACTATTTTTTGAAATGTAATTATTTCCATGCTATTTGCCATGTGCCTTATTTCTGACCAGCACTTACCAGAGTTTACACCTCTGCTGTTGTGCTGCATGGAGATCTTGGTGGTACAGCCTGCTTGACCCCACAGTCCAGCCCTGGAGCAGGAAGGGATGGGAAACTTAGAAGGAGACTTGAATCTCTCTTGAGTCCAGCAAAACATCAGGGCTTAGCAAAGATGCTGTGTGGGGTCACCAAGTGTCTTTAGGTCCTGGGAGAGGCTTCAGCTTATGCTGTAGGTGAAATTCTTCAATTCTTTCCAGTGGGTTCAGAAGGAGGTTAGTAGGCTGGGAGGTAAAGGAGTCCACATTTTATGTAGTACCTGGGACAGTTTAATGATGCAGTTTTTGCTCTTGATGTTATGGTCATGAAAATTTAATATAAAATTTTCTCAGCATTGTTTTATGTGGCCTCTCCCCACTTTGGGCAATGTAGGTGGATTCTAATATGTGGAAGTTATCTGAGTATTTGATGTATGACTGTGTTCTGACAGGATTATGGAGTAAAAGGGAGAAGAATGACTGACAACACATTTTTATTCTTTCCTGATGTTTCATCCATGTAGTTCACAACTTCCTTAAAAGGCATCTGTTTTTAAAAGCAAAATTATCACTTAGTTTCAATTCTCAAATAAAAGCTTTGTTTCTGGACATTGTGTGTTCCAGTTTCGGGACACTTTGTGTTCCCTGCAGCACTTATTCAACCATGACTTTGCAGTATTTTTCTTGAGTCAGTGGCCAAACTTTTCCTCCAAGAAATGGTACCACAGGACATGGCAGAAAACAATGTTTACTTCGTGTGCTGCAGTCAGTGCTGAGCGTGAGCCCCGATGACGCTCAGCTATTGTGAAAACCCTCTAAACTGCTGATAAAATGATGACTCATGGTCACCTGATGAAAACACATTCATTACCATGACTCCAGAAAGTTTAGCTCCCATGGAAGTGTTTCACTTCCCACACTAGTTCTTCTAAAAGAGATGATGATGCAGTTATTTTCTAACAGTTGACAGCTGCTCAATTAAGCTGTGACAGTGTGGTTGGCAAAAACTGTGAATTCCAGACTTTTTAAAATAATAGTTTAAGGAACTAAAATCTGTATGAGCTGTGAAGGAGTCACTAACTTTCTTCACAGTGTTACTTGGAGTGATTTCTAATCAAATTATATACTTTTAGATTTCATTTACCACTGATTTAAGTTCTTTTTACAGTGGATCTGACTCAAACTTCACTGATGTCAATGGGCTTTGGATCAGAGCCTGGAGGAGTATACTGGTAGCACTGTAGCTTAACTAAGGACATACTAATTTATCCTGAGATCAGTTTATCCATGTTTTTAATGCATTGTGTTTGTCTGTAACGTTTAAAGAAGTTAGTTTGGAAAAATATGGAAGAGTGATACAGCCAAATAATAAAATATAAATCAATTGTAATTCCAGTATGAGAAGGGTAAAATTAAATCCCATGTGTTGCTTACTTGTGATTATCCAGAGACTGTGAAAAGATGGATTAAGGATGGAAAAAAGAACTATGAAAAAAACATTGCATTAGACTTTAGATGTGTATGATTTTATGTTATAAAGAAGAAAAAGGTCCTCAGCAAGTAATTGAATGTAAGGTAGTGCAAGATGGTCCATTCACTCTTAAACGATCAGCAGTTTGCCTGGTGATTTTTGTCTTGCACTAATTTCCCTCTTTTCACTGGAAATATTTTTAAGTCACAGTGTTTAAGAAAGGCAACGTATTAAGGGATTTAAATTGTGAATGATTGAAACTTTTTTTAGAATGGGTAGTGAGAAATATAAAAAATACTACTTTCTTTTTAAACAGACGTTGACTAAGTAAAAGTCATGCTTTAAAATTTAGCATGCAGAACCCTACAATTTTTTTAATTATATCTTCACTTCTATTTGGTTTTTTTCCATTTATTTTCTAACTGACTCATTTTAAACTGAAATGATGAACATTATGTATTTGTTCTGTGCCAAAAACTGGGACTTGTCCAGTTCGAAAAATAATAGTGTCATCAGAGTTGAAAATTAACTTCAGATATTAAGGAAAAAAAGGTAGAAACAAGACAGAGTTCCTAAATGTTGTAATATCAGTCATCCAAACTTTGTCAACAAATTACATATGGAGAAGTCATGGCTTGTTTGTGTGGTGGTGTTTTTTTCCCTGAAAACCTCTCCACTATTTTTATTACCACAAGCAGTGTCGTAATGAAAAGGCCAAGTGTTGCAGATTTAATAACGAAATTAAGTAATAATGTTTGAAAATCCTTTGAAACACCTCTTCAATCCATACTGTGGCTTGTATCCTCAGTGACAAAAGAGAGCTTTGAATGAGGCCTGCACAGGAGACAACTCTGCCTTCTTGCAACAAAACAGTGTTTGTAGGAGTGTTTCACTTGGGAAGGTGGGAAAAGAATAGTTTGTGGTCTTGATCATGTGCAGATGTTGTTGAACCAAAGTCTTCACATCAGTGATTTGAGTGTTTCAAGGTGATCTTTTCCTGTTGCCTGTTAACACTTTGCTAGGCGAGTACAGCCCATTTGTGAAGCCTTAAGGGCAAGTGTCATCTTTCTTGGGTTTGTAGCTTCACTGAGGGTTCTTTGCTGTTTCTGGTGC
>NW_016692069.1:0-3277 GCF_001604755.1 Lepidothrix coronata | reverse complement strand
GATACAAATCTTGTCCTTCTGTCCTTACCAGTCCTGAGGGGATTAATTTCTTCAATTGGCTGTCATTCTTAAAGAGTTTTTTGACACACAAAACAGAAGCCTCTGTGGTTTACTGGTGTATGCAACATATTTTGTGCCTGCAGGATAACAACTGTTTGCTTTTTTAAATACATGTAAAACCATTATGTGGGCAGACTTGTCTTCTGCTGGTGTTCACAGGTTGTCCTCAAGATGAGAGAACCTTTTCACCTGTTGGAAGAAATGTGTTTACTTTTCACAAGAAGATTTCTTGTAGTGTCTTATCTGAAGGACCTATCGGGACCTAATTATTCTGAGCAAGAACAGTGGAAATGTGGAATTATTGTGAAAAAACATCCTTTTCTTGCACTACTGCTAGTAATGCAGAATGAATCATAAACTGAGTGAACACATTTGAGAACAATGCCAACAACTGACAATAGGTAAAGGATAAGAGAAGACTGGTAACAAAGACAAGGAACCATAGGCACAGTATGTAACTCAGCAGGAGCACATCCAGACACTCTAACAGCAGAAATTACAATGCAGAATAATGTCACAGGGAAATAAATCTCATAGAATGGTGCAAATAATGGATTTTTCAGTCTAGTGGCCAAAATTAAGTGTCGTGTTTGTGTGTGCAGGGAAGGCTCATATTGACTCAGTGTGCAAGGCTCTGAGGCATTTTTGGTAACACAGTGTTCAGTTAAAACTGCTATGACTCCAGAAAAAGTCATTACAAATCTCAAATAATTATCCTTTGAAGGTATTTAAAGCTTTAAAAATGAGGTTAGTTTCAAAATGGATGTGTTGTTCTACTTTTAAAATGTCAAAATGCTTCCATTTCCTCTCCTTCCTGCCTGAAAGTATTTATCTAGCCTGGTCAAATTTGTGGATTCTTGTCTTGGGGTATATTAGAAGGCAGAAATATGAAAAAGGACTTCTGCTTTTGTGTAAATTCACTGAATGAATATTTCATCATATTTATACACAATTGCTTCTGTGTATACACCTTCCTCCCTCCCCAGTTCAATGATACATGGCAGATAATTCATCAGATATATCTGTCAATACATGTTTGTTAGAAAAAAAAATAATTTCACAGAAAACTTGTGATGATTACATTGAACTTTCAATAATTTGGATTTTCAATTTGATACATTAAAAAGATTCCTCTCTGAGAAGATTCCATTTTTCAATCAATATGAAACAATTTTACGATGACTGCGAGTTTGCTTCCTCTTTCTTTAGGCATAGATATAAAGAGAAAGTGTTCTGTAATAGGACAACCCTAAAATTTGAGGAACAACATATGCATTCTTGCCTGTGCAGTTTTGTTTTTTATGTGGGGTAGGTGCTTGTGACCAAGTAACTAAACAAGGTTCCCCGTAAGATACCAAGACTTGTTCCTTACTTCAGGTGCAGAGAGGCTTTTGCAGACAGCCCAAGCTTCTTGCTCTCTCCAGGCATCCTCAGACTTGCTAGAGAAGCTCTGTGTTTTCCAGTATTTTCTTAAGAGAGACCATGTGTTGCCACTCTGGCAGCAGTGTGAACTTGAGCTAACGATGTCCATGTACTAATATTTTTGATAAACTGAGAAACGCAGGCAAGAGAAGCAAAATGTTTAATCTCAGAAGTCTCGAGGCATCATTTTCTTACAGTGTCGAAGAGAGCTCCGAGAATGTCTTGGGAATGGGAAGGAAGGGGAGCCTGACATTGTAACAGGAGTCCCACTTGTCGAAGAACTGTTTGCCATAGAACTGTATAACTCTTGGGCTTCTTGTCCCTGTGTGTTTGTCTCAGACTAGGAAACTGCAGGTGAGGAGAAGGTGTGATGCAGCAGCATCGCTGTGATCTTTACAACTCCGTTTGCTGTCACCCAGCTAAAGACAGCAGTTCTTCTGATAACATCAGAATACTGTTGTAAAGTCAGGAGCTTTCATTTGAGACACTTACACTCCATACTCTGTATGGAAAAACAGCCTTTTGAAACTATTCTCCCCAATGGTTGCCTAACTTGATATTTAAAATTAATTGTGTTTTTGAGAACACTTTTACCTTTAGCCCCGAAATAAAACCCCAAAACCCAAGCCTGCCACTGTTGGTTTTCAAACCTCTTCAAAATGTGTGGAGAGGGGAAAAACATCACATCTGTGTTGTGTAGCTAGGCTCAGATCTTGTATTTCAGGAAGCTTGCAAGAGGGACATAATCTCTTGATTTTTTCGTGCATGAAATTTGAAATGTGACAATGTTTTCTTTCAACATGAAATGTGATTCTTTAAAATACTTCTCAAAATTGCTATTTTTCCTTTAACATTGTTGTGGAGGAGCTTACCTCCCAAGTACAGCAAAGAGAGATCAAAACAGTAAGTACTATGAAAATAAATAGAAATAAATTAGAGGACAAAACACCTTTTAGTAGCCTGGAATTTTATGTCAAATAGGTTTGACAGGGTGTTGAATAAAATAAATTGCTACTGTGAGATGGAATGAGGTTGTGAGTCCCCTTTTTTTTTTATTTAGCTCTGGCTCTAATATAATTTAGTTTCTTATGGTACAAAAGAAGTTTGAGTCTTTTTCCTTGTAAAAAAACTATTATACACTACAGCAGAGAATAAAAAAGAAAAAAAGAAAGCATTTTTGAGCTATCTTATGTCACTGTAGTGGCTGTGGTCAAGTACATACTGTTTTGATGCTTTATAGGTTTAATTGTTTAGCTGTCCTGTAGGGTTTTCCTCTCAATATCCTCAGATAACTACTGCCTTTTTGGAGGGGGGAAGAGGGGAGGATTTCTTGATTTTTTTTTTTTTACGTAATTTCAAAATGTGGTATACACTGTGTTAAGTGGTTGATCGTTAGGTTGATTTGTATTAGGATTCCACAGGATTAAGTTTCTTTATGGAAATAAAAGTCCAATTTTAAAATTCATCTTGGTGCACTTCTGTACCTGGTCTCCACTTAAACCATGTCTTTTGTAAAATAAATCACTTAATCTGGAGAGAAATTAATTATCTCCAAAAACATGCACCTCACTGTTGTGAACCAGTATGCATCACACATTTTTGAGATGACTCTCCACAGAGCACTGGGGCAAATATGCCAACATTTAAAATTTGAATACCAATGGATCCAGATGAAAGCCAGTCACAGAGGTCCCCATCTGTCAGATATCTATGTACTTAACTTTTTGCACATGAATATTATGTAAAATTAAGCACATATGCTGAGGCCCATTTGTGTCATTTCCTTCTCACGAAG
>NW_016692068.1:0-3277 GCF_001604755.1 Lepidothrix coronata | reverse complement strand
TCCCTGGAGGTGTTTAAGGTGAGACTGGATGTGGCATCAGTGCCATGGGCTGGGAACCACAGCAGTAGTGGATCAAGGGTTGGACTTGATGATCTCAGAGGTCCCTTCCAACTTGGGTTCCTCAGCAGGGCAAGCAAAATTCAGGTGAGGTTTGTAAGTCCTAGTTTGAAGTGTCAGCAAACGTGAGATGTACCAGAGAAGATTATTTAGCTTTTAATTCAGAACTGCAGATGGCAAGTGAGTAGTATCTGCTGTAGAAAAGAAAATAAGGGTTATTGAGTCATTCCCTCAGCCTCTTTATTTTTTTACTTCATTCATTATACTCTGCTTAGCTGGTGGATGGTCAGTGATGCCATAAAATAGAGGCCACCTCTGGTATTTACAGACTTCTGCTTGTTTTCATGGTTCCCTGATTGTCCTGTGTCTCTGCTTACCCTCTGTGCCATCCTCTGAGGGTGTCAGACAGTTGAACAGCCTGGTTCTTGTTCCTCTTAAAGGACTTCCCCCCCTCCCCTTCTTCTGTGCTTTTGTGCAAGCCAAGTAGCAGCCACTTTCCATTTTCCTAGTGGTACCTAAGCAGTAAGGAAGGCTGGCCACTGGCCAATTCATTTAAACCTCTAGAATAATAGTTTGCTCTCTAATGAATAGTCTGGCTTTAAATCTCTCCATTCAGTCGTGGTGGCACTCCTGAAGTTGACAGGTACTTATGAGACGCCGAGGAAAGGTCATTTGTTGGGTGTTACTTTCATTGATTTGTCCAGAGAACCTTCCAGTCATTCCTCTCAGCTCTTCAAAGGCAATAAAAAGAGACAAAACCCAGGCAGAAAATTCATTCATTTTCTCATATTTGCTTCAGAAGTCACAAATAACCCATTTTAAGGAAGCAGTTTTCTGTTTTCTGGCGAATATCCCAGGATTCAGCTTCACAGTTGGCATCATCTTGTTGTGATGAGGGAAACTGAGGCACAGAGGGAGGGGAGGGTTTGTGCAGAACATCAGCCCTGGGTGCTGATCTTGGACTGGAACTTGGGGGCTCCTTGGGACTGGCTTGCAGAGAGCTGGAGCAACACTGCTGTAACTGGATTTATTGCTGACTTCATCCTCCTTCCCCTGTACCCATAAATCAAACGCTACCATTTTCTTCCTGAAGCTGGAACTTAATGAACCTAAAAGCAATCTGAGGAAGCAGCACAAAAACTGGCTGTGCTGAAGCCCTGTTCCATTTGCAGAGGAAAACCAAGAGCATTGGCAAAGTTAATTTTGCTGTAACTTTAATTTACTTTACACGGGGGTTGCCAGTCATATATTTCAAGAACTTGATGCCCGAGAGGATAGAGTTTAGAGTGACTTGGACATCTCTCAGACCTTGCTGGGAGGGAATGGCTGCTCTCTGGGTTGATGGTTGGACTTGATAGTCTTTTCCAACTGTAATGATTCTTTTATCTGCTTGCAGTGGGCAAGAATGGGCTGAAATCACACAGTTTTGGACCTCATTCTGAATTTTCCTTTGGGAACTTAGGTGGTTGGAGGAGATAAATGTGATCAATGTTTGTGCAGGACCTCTCAAAATGCTGTAAGGGAAGAGTAGAAACCTGCCTGTGGATGTGGAGCTCCAGCCACTGCTCACAAGTCACTGCAATTGCTCTTGGAAAGCTGAATGTGTGTGAGAAGAGGATGGAGAACTGTTAGAAATCAGGCCCTACAGCATTAAAAATGGGAGACTGAGTAAAAGATCCTTTATCAGAACAGGTCACCACAGCAGAGTCACAGAGATCTGGGGATCAGCCTTGGCATGGGTGGCACAGGAGACAGGGAAATTGGGGTAGGAGAAAGGGACAAAGGGGTTTGGTGGTGTAGAATTAAAGCCAAAGTGAGAGGGAGTAGGAAGGTACCAGAAAAAGGGTTTGTGTGGACCTGCAGGTGGGGCTGGGAAGTTGGAACCTGTTAAGATAATGCAGGAGAAAGTCAGTGGAGCAAGGAGTGCTGTGGCCAGGGCAGAGCATGGCACGAACAGGAACATTTCCAGCTGCAGATAAGAGCAGAGCACGCCCCAGGTGAAGAGTTCTCAGCCCAGGGAAGTTATTAAGTGTCTGAATTCCTGGCCCCTGGCCTGAGGAGATTGTTAAGAGAGGAATGAAGTCAAGCGTGGACCCCCACTATGACTTGGCTGAATGATATTTAATATTTAAGCCTTTAAAAGTGGAGTGAACTGTGTGGGAGCTCCTCTTAAAGAAGGAGGAGTCCCTGGTGATGGGCTGTGAGCATTCTCCATGACTTCTGTTCAAGCAAACCAGCAAATGAGCTCGGAGTGAAAAGAAACTTTGGAGAATTGATGCTTTTCAGTGATTCCCAAATCCTAATTACTCCTCCTCTCCCCTTTTTGCTTTGGTTTGGTTGCAGCCAAGGGTGGCAGAGTTTGTGGCTCTCGGGTGATGCAGCAGGAAGCTGCTCAAAAGCAAAATAATGCCTGGTTTGGTTTTTCCTGTAGCAGTTGTACTTTCCAGAGGACAAAACATTCTGTGTTATCCCTGTTGGACTGAGGGGAGTGAAGGGTTGGGGAAAGGAAGTGACTCGGCCCCCAGCAAAATGATTTTGTGTGGACAAAAATGAAACCCAGGGTCTTCTCTTGATGGAGAGAAATTGGTCAGACTGGAGCACTTTCTCCAGGGTACAGGATGGAAAATCTGGTTTAGAAATTGGCCATTTTGCAGATCACACCGTCCCAGGAACTGAAGGTTATTTGGGAAGGAAACAAAGTGTTAGTCCAAAGATGACTGAAGTCGCTGGAATTCTTTCCATGGGAGCAAATCTTTGTGTAACAGGCAAGATAACACTCAATGAGCTATTTTCCAGCTCAGTCCTCAGGCTCTGAAATAAATAATAACAGAGAAATAGTGCCCTTCTTTCACAGCATGGTCACCTGTTGGGTTTCCATATGGAAAATGGTCCATACTGGTGATAAGGAGGGGTCAGACTCTGTGATCTTTACATACCCCTGAATTCTTTCCTAGGGTCAGTTGGGTCCTGTTTGGAGCAGGAGGGAAGGGGGAAAAAAATGGAGGTGAGGTGGAATTGCAGCAACAAAAGCGAAAAAGAGAGGAAGCAGAAGGTATTTACTTCTCACCTGCCTCAAATTACCCTGCAGCAGAGATCAGGGAGGAGGAGGAGGAGGAGGAGGAGGAGGAGCAGGAGGGAAGGGGAAAAAAAATGGAGGTGAGGTGGAATTGCAGCAACAAAAGCGAAAAAGAGAGGAAGCAGAAGGTATTTACTTCTCACC
>NW_016692067.1:0-3277 GCF_001604755.1 Lepidothrix coronata | reverse complement strand
ATTGCAAATAAACCCGAGAGGAGGAAGAGCGAAGGGGGGGGGGGGGGGGGGGGGGGGGAGGAGGAGGAGGAGGAGGAGGGCTGCTTTCTGTAATTTACCAGCGACCCGATCTCGCAGCAGCAAATAACAGCCGAGCACCCATCCGGCTCCCGGCGGCCGGCAGAGCCCCCACCGAGGCGGCTGCCCCCTCCCCAGGGCGCCCCTCGCCAAGTTTTCTGTCATCGCGACCACCCAATGTCACAACTTACCTTCAGAAATAGGACTTCGCGCGGCCGAGGCCTGCCGCCACCTCCCCCCGGCCCCCGCCCGCCTCCCTCCCTCCCTTTCTCCCTCTCCACCTTAAACTTATTGACACAACATAATCCCGCATCCACGCGAAACTCCGGCAGCGCCGTCCGCCCGCCCCCCCGCTGCCCACCGGGGCCGCCGCCGCCCCGGGTGCATCGCCGATGACTACCGGAAAACGCACAGCCCAACTCTCCGGCCGAGCCCGGCGGCCGCTGTTGTTGTCGGGGTCGGCGCCGGGGTTCTTCCTCCCGCTCCCTGTGCGGCCGCACAGGGATCAGCTTCTTCCCCCTCTCCGGTTTTATATCCCCCACCACCCTTTCTGCCGGCGGCGGCGCGGAGCCCCCCCAGGCCGGCGGCAGCCGATACCGATCCGCGCACTCTCCCCCGCGCCTCGCCGCCCCGCGGGATGAAGTTTCGTTTCTGCCTGCCGCGATTTCCCTGTCAAGTCCTCCCGGAGGCACGCACCGAGCGGTGGCCGGTGGCCATCCCTCCTCCTCCTCGCCCTCCTTCCCCTTCCTCCCTACGCCGCTGCTCTTGCCTCTCTCTGTGGCGGCGAGAGGTGCCTGGTTTCAAACGCAGCCTGGCACTGGCTGGCCTACCCCCGCCGCCTCTCGGGCTCGGCTCGCTGGTGTGTTAAATGCCCTGCGCTGTACCGCGATCCACTTCGCCCCCTCCCCGTCAAACACCTCCAGTCACCCCTGCCCTCCCGGCCGGGCGGAGGGCTGGCGGCACCAACCCACCCGTCCTCCGCTGCCCAAACTTTCCAAACGAAGGCAGGGCTGGAGAGAGGGAGGAAAAGTGACTGGGAGCCGCGGCAGCAGCCGCGCCGGGCAGGGGAAGCTCCGCGCCGCCCTCCCGGCCGCCGGCGCCGCAGAGGGGACGCGGGGGGCTGCCCCGCCGCTGGGGCGCGGATGGGAAAGTGTGGGGCGAGGGCACCTCATCTCTCTCCCTCTCTCTCTCCCTCTCTCTCTCTATCCCTCCCTCCCTGTCTGCTGCTGCCCGTCTCCGCCCGCCCGGTGCGGGGCGGCGGGCGGGCGCACTCACTCACCTCGGCGGGGCGCGCACCGCGCCGCTGGGCCGGACGCGGCTCGCAGCGCAGCCCCTCCGCCCCGGCGCCCGCGGAACGCGGCTCCACACAGAGCCATGCAACCCGGGCAGCGCCACAACACTCCCCGCGATATAAGCCGGCCCGCCATTGGCCGGCGCGCTGAGCGACGGGCCCGCCGGCCACTCAGCGCTGCCGTTACACCCGCGGCCCGCGAGGGAGCCGCCGGCGCACACACTCCCCGCACACACTCACACAAAGATCGCCGCGCTGCCCCTCGCGGGGTTCGCGGAGCCCCCGGCGGCGGTGCCGAAGCGGGGCAGGGAGCGGGGCCCGCCCGGGGCAGCGCGGAGCCGTGCCGGACACAGCGAGGGCAGCCGCTGTCCATTGGCCGCCCGGGCAGTGCTGCGAGAGTAAACTACGCCTGCCCTGGGCAGCGCCGGCGGGTAGCGGGGTGCAGGCTCGGCCTGGCCCGGCGCACCCCGAGCAGTTCCCCCGGTAACTTACTCGCCCGAGTTGGGCGGGTTTCATTCAGAGGCCAAAGCACGGCGAGCCAGAAGTTGCGGGAGGCGGCAGCGCATCCGCGCAGCCCCTGCTCGGGCAGTAAACACGGGGAGCCACCCCCGCCGCCCGGGGGCGGACGGGCCGAGCCGGCGGTGCCCCCTGACCCGACCACGGGGTTTGAGGCAGCGGCGCCGCGCGGGGATGCGGCGGAGCTCCGGGCGGTGCCCGCTGCCGGAGGAATCCTCGCCCAGGCGTGGCAGAGAGGCCCTCACCGGGCCAGCATCGGCAGCACGGCCGGCTTCACACCGGCTTCCCGTAGAGACAGCTCGGCCGGCAGAACTAGCCGAGTATAGCGCTGGGGTCTGCGCCACGCTCCGCATCCTGCCCGGCCCCCTGCCCTGCACCTCGCGGACGGTACCAGGCACACGGATGTGAAATTCATCCGAGAATTTCTGTGACTTACGGGCTGGTACGCACAAAGCGACAGTGTGAGGCCAGCAGCTTTTGGGTGGCTGCATGGCGATTGTGCTGACGGGTGTTGGAAAAGCCCTGTGGAAATGTAGTCTAACTTTTTTGGAGAAGCTCCTTTCTGCTGCAGAAATCAAACACAACATGAAAGCGTACTGTGTACACTGCCCCTGTGTATTAATGTTCGCGAGGGTTTGAATATATGCAACATAAGACCTTTATGGCTTGTAAGGAGAAGACACATGGCATTTATTCTTATGGTTAAGAAGCACTAATTTTTGTGTGTGGCACTGTCTCCAGGCGGGATGCTGACAATTGGCATATTAAAAAAGGGTCAGAAATAATAATAGTTATAACAACAATGGAAACTGAAGTGTACTTGTTTTTTTTCCAATAAAAGAGCAATGTCTGTGCTTCACAATGACTTTACATATCCAGCGCTCCAAGGATGTTGCAACGTTTGTTCCATGTGTGTTCTCAGTCCTGAGCTTTATTCCATTGTGATACAGCTGATTTCAGCATCTTCCCATGGTGTTTCTGCTCTTCTTTCATTCCTCCCACCTTTTCCAGTATGGCAGAATAATATTTCTTATGTCTGAATAATATAGTGGGGTAAAGTACAAGCTGATATTAGAAAACTAAATTGCATCTGTGTTTCTAAGAAAGCATTTCAAATTAGCTTGCACATTTTTTCTTAAGATGTGAGAAAAGTATTGTAAATGCTCCTCCCTCTTGCTTGTTGTAAACAGGCATGGGTTTGTCAGTGCCTAAATAATATAAAAATAACAGGATAGACACATTCTTGTAATTAATGCATTCTACTTCATTATTTCATTTTCAGTGCTAAGAAGGCAGACCCAACCGTCTATCTACTGGAAGTCAGGTGCATGTCAGGTGTCACAGTTTGGGACACTGGCAAGTGAAGGCACAAAAATTTCACTAGTCACATATGAAAAGGTTGGCCTGATTCTT
>NW_016692066.1:8529-11201 GCF_001604755.1 Lepidothrix coronata | reverse complement strand
TGAAAAATATAGCTGCCTGGAAAGTAAGTCGAATTTCACTTGAATATGGAAAACCAAACCCTTACCTTTCCGTATATTGTCTCCAAACTGCCTTCCCTCTTTACAGGCTACCTTCAACATAGAATTATTGAAACATTAGTATATGTAATATATAATTTATTACATTGTATACTAGATTGTAATGCTTCCAATAAGTTCTGTTTCTTATCTAGATTTTTTGATCACTGTTATCTCCCAAACTGGATCAAGTGGTTTCACAAACACCATAAAAGTCAGATTCTCACAGCAATTGAGAAAAGGAATTTGAAGTACAATGGAAAACATATAATACAACAAATCAAAGTTAGACAGAGATGTAATAAAAAAATGCTTTATAAGAGGGAAATGCAAGATAAATAGGAGGAAAGACTTCTACCAGTGAAGTGTTTATGCTGCTAAAATAAAACTCGCAGAGAAAGTAAGGAATTGTCATCTGTTGTTTTTCTCACCATGAACACAAAAAATCTTCATTTTAATATTGTATGGTGTGATTAGAGACATCTTTAAAAGGCAATTTCTATATTCTGCCTACAATGTCTGTCAGAGAAGACATATTTCTCAGTGATTGCATTAAGACCTATGAAGTCAAATTTTCTCCCCATGTGTAACCAAATTTTCCAACTTTGCATTAAACAGTTGAATATATAGGCAAATCCCAATGTAACCACATATATAAAATGTGTGATATTTATAGTAACTGTGAGTAAATTTGTTTATATTGATTACTTCAGGAAAAATATATTAAAATGGGTAATTGCATCACAGTGAACACCATAGTAGTAAAAAGATAAAGGTTCCTCATCTTTAAAAATAATTACCATAGCAAACTGTCCTCAATGTTATACTGTTCAAGCTCATCATCATGGCTGGGCTTCGTGAACGAAGATTTGGGAAGGCTCTATCCACATTTGTTACAGGCACGCTGGTGGCTTATGAGGCCAGTATGAGACAGACATATCCGATTGCAAAAGGCACAGCAGAAAGACTCCTTAGGTGGTATATTCTGCAAGACACGGTTCTTTCTGCGTTGCCTTTTTTCCTTAAGAGTGATCCTGTGTGTGTTCTCGAAGGAGACAGCTGCGTTATAGATGGTGTGTCTCCAGGCCTCCCAATTGGAGGCCAGAGTAGACCAGTTATGATGATCAATATGGCCAAGGCTGAGATGTTGTTTCAAGGAGTCCTTGTATCTTTTCTTCAGGGCTCCTCTCTTGCGGCAGCCAGTGGCAAGTTCACCATAAAGCAAGATCTTAGGGAGGTGGTGGTCCTTCATCCTTGAGACGTGCCCTGCCCATCGCAGCTGTGTTCTCAGCAACATGGCCTCAATACTTGTGACTGCTGCTTGCTCAAGAACAGATGTATTGGTCACAAAATCTGACCAGTGGATGTTTAAGATTGTACGGAGGCAGCGCTAATGGAAGCGTTCTAGGAGACGCATCACTTTGTATAAGAAGAAAGGCATTAAATCAGATTGCTCAAACTACCGTGGTATTACTCTGCTCTCCATTGCTGGCAAAATCCTGGCAAGAATACTCTTGAACAGACTAATACCCACTATAGCAGAAGGAATCCTACCTGAAAGTCAGTGCGGTTTCAGAGCCAACAGGAGTACCACAGACATGGTATTTGTTCTCAGACAACTGCAAGAGAAGTGTAGGGAACAGAACAAAGGTCTCTATGTAACCTTTGTCGACCTCACAAAGGCTTTTGATACTGTGTGCAGAAAAGGTCTGTGGCAGATTTTGGAACATTTAGGTTGTCCCCCCAAGTTCCTTAAAGTGATCATCTCACTCCATGAGGATCAGCACGGCCAAGTCAGATATGGCAATGCACTTTCTGAGCCCTTTTTAATTAAGAATGGTGTGAAACAAGGCTGCGTTCTCACTCCTACCCTATTCACAGCCTTTTTCAGCATGATGCTCCAAAGGGCCTCAGCAGACCTCGATGATCAGGACGGTATCTTCATTTGATACCGTACTGATGGAAGCCTATTCAACCTCAGGCAACTGAAGGCCCACACTAAGACCTTAAATCATCTTGTCCGGGAGCTGCTTTATGCTGATGACGCCGCCCTTGTCGTCCACACAGAAGCAGCCCTGCAGCGTTTAACATCCTGCTTTGCAGATGCTGCTGAGCTCTTTGGGCTGGAAGTCAGCTTAAAGAAGACAGAAGTTCTCCATCAACCTGCACCTCAGGAAGTCCCCCATCATCCCCATATCACCATTGGCCAATCAGAACTCAGATCAGTCCAACAGTTTAATTACCTGGGCAGCCTCATCTCCTCGGATGGTGAGATTGACGGAGAGACAGACAACAGGTTAGCAAAGGCATAGAGAGCTTTTGGAAAATTCTATAAAGGAGTTTGGCGAAATAAACACTTGAAGAAAAGTACCAAGATCAGTGTTTACAGAGCCATAGTGCTGTCTACTCTCTTATAGGGATCTGAATCATGGGTCATCTACCGCTACCACCTGCGACTCCCAGAACACTCCATCAACGCTGCCTCCGAACAATCCTAAACATCCACTGGTCAGATTATGTGACCAACAGAACAGACTGTGTGTCTGTTCTAGAACAAGCAGCAGTCACAAACATTGAGGCCATGTTGCTGAGAACACAGCTGTGCTGGGCAGGGC
>NW_016692066.1:0-3278 GCF_001604755.1 Lepidothrix coronata | reverse complement strand
TAACCAGGAAGGAACTAGGGTAGTGACCAAGGAAGTATTCCATGCTATTCCTTTACGTAACCTGAGGTATAAATAAGGCGTAGATAAGAGAGCTCGCTCTCTTCTCTTCCAGTGAGGTTCAAGAATGGTAGATCCCTGCTTGGTCTTGCTTAACTGGAGCTGAGGCCTGCAGTGACTGCTGTTGACTGTCACATGTGAGGGGAGAGTGCTGGGCCACGTCTAGCCATCCCGCTTCTCTCAAGGGAAGTGGTGAGATTTTACCAGTTCTTTATTTTGCTGGTTACTGGATTTTTAGGTTGTGCATACCTGTTTTGTTTCCGCCCCTTTGCATCCTTTTTTTGTCCTTTTTCCCCTCTCCCTTCCCCTTTTCCCTTTTAGGAAGCTATTTGGGGTTTCTGGGGTTACAGATATATAGTATTCTCACTGTATATATCTGTTTTATATGTAAAATATATGTATTTTGCTATAGCTTGGCTGTTTTTTTTTTTTCCCTCTCTGGGAAGTAGACTCTGTTGTTGAGTTTTGGAGACTTGGCGGGAAGCCAGTTTGAAACTTGCACAACAAGTATGTTGCAATTCGGTTTGTGAAGAGTTTGAATAGTTTGAAAAATGTGTAGGTATGTGATGGAAAGTTCCGTGCATTCCCCTCACGCTGTAGTCTGTATATCCCTCCACCAAGTATGATAAATTTTAGTAATTAAGTGTAATAAAAAAGTTTTATTTGGGATTCAGTTGGCCCAAGCAAAAAACAGAGCTATACTGTGTCCTTGTAGTGTTTTTTTAGGCGTCACAATGAGGGACTAATATTTTTAAAGGAAATGGATAAAAGTAAGATATTACATTTTTTTTTTAATACTCTTTCCAAAGAGATTTAAACTCTAGAAGCATCTTGAAAGTAAAGGTTTGAAAACAAGGAACTTTTAGCAGGGTGTCAGATCCTGAGAATCTGTAAATCGGAAGGACTGCATGTCTTTCAGCATGATTGCGTTTCTTTACACTCTTTTCATATAAGCATCGAAAAGTTTCCAGAATAAAAGCTGCAGTCTCAGAGATATTTACTTAACTTTAAATGCTTCTCAAGTGTTGTCCTGTTTAGGAATGCTTTTTTTTTTCCCTAAAGTGAAACTACATTTTGTAAGGAGGATTTTTATGACACATTTCTCTACTGTCAAATAAAAAAAGCTTAAGAAAAATCTAGAAATGCCAAACAGATGCAACAGGTAACTCGATGTCTTTGGAGCAAAATCCAATCTTTTGATTCTGAAATTCCATTGAATTCAAAGTCAGCGCTACCTTGTTTGCAGGAAAGATTTGCTGGCAGGACATCTGATGCACCCATCACAGGTGATAAGAGAAGACCTTTTGAACACCAGCACACCTGTGCTGCTCTCAGTTCTGCTACTTAACAGCGTTATAAAGAATTTTGTGCCAACAAAGAAATATAAAGACAAGAAGTATGTTCATAGTGAAGCGCATTGTGCGAAAAACCAGAATATATTTAAAAGATAAAACCCCACAAATTAACATGGATGTAATACAGCACTCCACCCAACCAAGTTTCAAGACAAAAAAGATGTCTGAAAACAGGTAAAATAAGGAAGCATTTCTTGAAAAAAAAAAAAAAGGAAATATTAAAGACAGACTTTTCAGCAGCAACAAGATATTTTTTTTCCTTTATTCATTTTTCTTTTCTTTCTGGTTACTTGGATCTTTAAGAAATTTCCAAGCTTTGGGTGGTTAATTCATTTCAGAAGTGCAATGATAACAGTGGAGCAAACGGAAGAGCTATCAACTAGGAATGGATGAGTGACAGTACCCCTCCCCATCTCTGGATCAGGCAGAGACATTTCCATGGATTGCTTTTTTCCAATAATAAGGGTACTTTGCACTTCTATGAGCCTCCTATCAACTTACTGTCAGAGGTCCACAAATTTAAAAGGCTTTGCAAATGGGGCAGAAATAAGGGAAGAATAATTTTGACATGAAGGGGGTTAGTTCCTCCAGAATATCTGTTGTTGTTAGGTAAACAATCCACCTACCCTCAAACCCCTGTTTTCCCCATAAACTAAATTGTCAAAGCCGTTTATCATAAAATATTGAAGAAGTGCGACCTTGTGTCTTTGGTTTGCTTTTCATCTTTACCTGCAGCCAGGTGAAGGGAGGGGAGGGGTGAGCAGAGACCAGAGTAAGAGGTTTCCTTGCCAGAAAGTGCAGCTTTCTTGGAGCTCAGGAGAATGTTGAGAAAGGCTGAAACAGATCAACCATTCTGTGCTGCTTTCACTGCTTCTAAGTTTGAGACAGGACTGAGATTTTAGTCAGAGGGAAACACAAATAATTGTGTCTCCTGACCTTAAATGGATCAATAATAGGAAGTGCTCCATTGTCCTCCACAAAATTCCCATCCAGTTTTGGATCTGAACTAACTTCTTCTACAGCAATAATACTCGTGTCTCGCTGTGTAAAATTTCCTTGAAAAATGGAAGATAAATGAGTTGTGGTCTTGTAATATATGGCTCAAGGCCGAATTCCACAAGGCCTGGGCAAGGGAAAAGAGCTCATGGATTAACCTGCAAGGCAGAGCAGTGGCCTATTACAGCACTTTAAATAAATCACCCCATATAATTGCTACCACCTGTCAGTTTGCTGAGATTAAAGAAGAGCGATATTGACAGTATGTTTAAAATAGGAGCCTTGGTGTCCAATAACACACAACATTGCATACTCGGGTTGATGTCAAGTCTTTTTAAGCAGGACAAAAATTATGCTCTGCACTTTTGTTTTAGCATTTACCTCTAGTTTGGCTCCCTTTCTGATGTACATAACTGACCTTAATATTTTTTAGTCCCCTTTTTCTGCTAGAGTGGATATAGGTAATTTCTAATCTGAACTCTCTGAAAACAACAATCTCTGCCACCTTTGATGGGTTTTTGAGCAGTCTGACCAAAATTATCAGAATGCTACTCATAAGTATAGACTCTCAAGACTGTGTGTATTTAAGGCTAAAATCAAATCCAATGTTTCTAGGTTCTCTAGGGAAAATTTTAGACCTTTATGTTTAGTACAAATAAGTTTTTGTGTGTAATTAGAGGTGAGAAAATCCAGCGTAGTTTTGTGTTTCACTAACTCATTTGAGCCTCTTAAAAACAAAAAGTCCCTGTCCTAGTTAGGACAGCTGAGTTCATCATGGTATGGGTGTAACCCAAAACTGTGTATTCTATAGCCTTCCATGCCATTTCCCAGAAACTGTTGTCAATAGACTATTAGCACCTCTGCCCATAA
>NW_016692065.1:0-3279 GCF_001604755.1 Lepidothrix coronata | reverse complement strand
CCTATGCGCATTTACCATTGATTTTTGCCAAACTCCCCTATACTGTAACTGTGCAGTTATAAACTGGTGTTATTGAGGGGAACTGAGGAGGGAAAGGATTGCCATAAAATTACTGGCTGCAAACAAACACTGCAGCTCTATTTGGGTGTTTCTCAGAAACACCTGGAGATTATTGCATACAACCTTCCTAATCAGTAAATCAGCCAGCCACTGATTGTTTCCTTAGCCACATCAGGCACAAATGGAACAGCTGTTTAATTTACCTTTTTTTTTATGGTAGAAAATTCATATCCTGAATCATTGATATCTTTATTTTGCAATATGCTGACATTAATTTTTTTCTTTTCTCTCAGTGTTGCTGTAAAAGACAGGAGGATCTGTCTGCGCATTCGAGGTGCGGCCTGATGTCATCCTTCAGGGTGGAAACCTGCATGGAAACCAAGCAAAACTCTCTGGAGCTTTCCCAAGTAAGCTGGGACATCCTTTCAAATCCAAGGGTTGGGTGAGGGGGGACACTTGCTAACGTGAGCAGGAGCTGAAGGAGCCAAGGCTTTGCAAGCTCTAGAAACTCTAAAGTAAATGGCTTTGGTTGGCTTGAGACTGTGCAACAGCCAGCTACAACTGAATGCTTTATTGCTGTCTGGAAGTGTTTATTTTCTGAACATAAATTCAAGGGACAGATTCAAGGCATGTCTAGAAATAAAGCATATCATCATGTGAGCTAAGCTGACAAGGACAATTTACTGTACCCTGCATTCGTTCTGGGCCAATCGGAAGAGAAGAGGCTATTAACATCCTGAAATTCCCGCTGTTCGGCTCTCCCTGTCCCTTCACTGAACTCAGGAATGGCATGTATTAACCCCTTGAGGGCCTCCCGTGCACATCCGAAGAAGGGACACTTGTTTAGGCCCGGTAGACATGTGCAGTATGTCCAGCTCTTATTGACAGCAGCAGCAAACTGCTTTAAGAGCCGTGACACGGGCTGCGCTGTCTGGAGGCCCAGCACAGGGTTAACGTCTGTCCTAGAGGCAGTTTTCGGTGCTGTGGATGAGCATTGACTTACTCTGTTTAAATACGAGAGTTCACTGGTCAGCTTGACCTTGAATTCTCTCGCAAAGACAGGAACAAGTTGACATACTGTTCGTGTTTTCAGTGGCTGCAAAGTTCAGGGAACACAATGCAACTGCAGCTCACATGCCGTGAGCATCACTTAGAGAAGAGAAGGGAAAGTTCATTTCCTACTTTTTAAATCCCGCCAGCAAGAAAAGTAACAAAACCAGAAGAGAGTCAGAAGGTAAAACATAAAGGGCACAGCAGCAGATATTGCAGAGGAAAGGTGCCATTCACAGTCAGGAATGTGTTATAATAAAATCCACAAGCAAAAGTCCACAGAGGACTGTTTGCATAGCAGCATTACAATATCTACATGTGTAAATAGAGGGAACAGCCTTTAAATCTACGTTACAGCAGCAACTGTTGGGTCTTTTGCCTGCAGACACACTGCTTGAAGTGTTCCTCCTGACTTAGTGGATGTCCTTGTATAGGACAGCACGATCAGCCCCATTGCAACATTGCAGCTGAGGGAAACATGTTACTCTGGCTCCGAATAGGAATATTCTGTGTACAGCACTGCAGAAAGGGCAGTGCACTTAACTGGTCTCCAGCTCCTTCTTTTTGTCCTATCCCCTCTCTGCGTGGTAGAGGGTACAGATTCAGCACAGCAGCTCATTCCTGTCCCTTGTTCCCAGTGAAAAGCACATCTCCCCACCTCCTTCTGTGAGCAAAATATAAGCTGGATCCTCATGGAGTGCATGGGGACAGGGAAGCCCGAAGAGAAAACTCCTTATCGACTTTCCTAGGTTTTCTTTTAAATCAAGGCAGGCTCACTTGAAGCCTGGTAAGGCTGAAGGCACAGCACACCCAGGCACTCCTGCAGCTGCAGACCTGGAGAGGCAGGAGCAGGAGTAGCCGCTGGATCCTGGGTCATGGTCAGTCCCTCAGACAGCTTCTCTGTTTGTTTATCACTGTGCCTGAGAACACACCGAGTAAGTCCACACATATTAAAAGCACACACACTCCCCCCGCAGTTTGGTCCCATTTTTCATGTGGACCTTAGTCATTCCTCTGCATTTTGGCACAGAGTTGTGCAGCAGACTCTTTCTGCTATATTGGCACAATGTCCACAGCTGGAATAAAAACATTTGTTCTTCTGCCTTCTCCCAAGTCACTTGGGCTCTCTTCTCCCACTGAGGAGCCTGTGTCATTCATTCCCTGGCAGTACACAGGGCTTAAGTATTGCAACCTTCAGTACTAGACCAGAATAATATAAGAACCACAAAGAATCATTTATCTGGCATGACATATTTTATGCTCTTGTGTAAGTTTTCCTAAGGGAATTCTGAATGTCCTACTGGGTGACTGTAAAGACACCAAGGACTCAAAGTCATGGGCATCATCTTTATTACAAGCCCTAAAACACTCAGCACCAAGACAAAGCTGAGTAATTTTAACTTTTCTGAAATTAAGAGACTATATTGTGTCACCAAAGTCCTTCCACAGATCCCTTTAAGAGCAGAGTGGTTTGGGGCTGAAAGGATCCTCGTACTGAAATTGATCTTAATCTTCTATTACTATAGAAATGTTTCTGTGCTTTAAAAATACACTCCCCATTTCTTACTTTCAGACTACCCTAATCTCAAATTAGCCTTCTGAGCAAAGGTCAGGAGTGCAAGAGTGCAAGTCTTACTGGTTCAATTAAAGGAAATAAGACAAAATCAGACAGGCTATTGCAGAAGTCTTTGTCAACAACTTCCTGAATGCTGAGAGGCTGTTCAGGCATAAGCTGTCTATACTGCCAGATAATGCTGTTATTAGAAACACATTAGTGTAAGAAATTAAAAAAAATAAAATAAAAGAGATATAGATGGCTAATAGATACATTCGTCTTGTGGCTTTCACAGTAAAAGTCTCAGACTAGTGCTTGTGATTAATTATTAATGTTTGTCATCTTGTTCCTTTTTTTGGTGTGTTTACAACTTAGCCTTGCCTCTCTATTTTTTTTCCAAGCCACTTGCACATAACAAAGCCCAGAAAACTACACTAGTAGCTGTCGTGCTATTACTTGCTTTAATAATGTCCTTAATAATGATGAAATGTTAAGTATAATGTACCAATAAATATTTTGGAGTCAGGGAACTGGCAGGTACGTGGGGAAGGCACTTTGTGTTAACAGTTGATATACTGTTGTTGCACTTATGAAAACTACGTTTAATGCATTTG
>NW_016692064.1:0-3281 GCF_001604755.1 Lepidothrix coronata | reverse complement strand
TGGTTCCCCATGGCTGGGGATCAGCAGGAGAACATGATGTGGTAGAGCAGGGCACAGGCTGATGAAGCACAAGCTGGTGTTGGAGGTGGCCCGTCGGCCTCCGGAGTCACCGCAGACGTTGCTCTGTGCTGAGCTGGTTCTTCTTGTCTCTCCAGGTGCAGATCCAGAACAAGAAAGTTGACCTTTCCAAAGTGTCCTCCAAGTGTGGCTCTAAAGCAAATATCAAGCATAAGCCAGGTAGGAGTTTTACCATTTCCTCAGGGTTTGTTGGTAGATTTTGCACGTCCCTTACACCCGGTCCTGGATTGGGACTGAAGCTGTTTGAGGGGTTTGCTGCTTTCAGGGGGTGTCTCCAGAAGCTCTGGGAATGCTCCTTTAGCAATTCCAGGTGGTTTCATGAGCGGAGAAGGGGAGTACAAGATGTGGGATGTCCTCAAAGCATCTACTGCTTTGACTCAGCTCTGCTTTGTCCTGCTCATTTGAAAAGGAAACCGTGGATATTCCCATGACCATTCCAGGAAGCTTCATCCCAGAGGGCTTTGGGACTCTGGGAATATCCATGTGCTGAGGAAGGATAAAGGTGTCTCCAGTTCTTCAGAGCTCGTATGAGGGTCCTTTTAGCCTCACTTTCGTGGCAGCTCCTGCCTTACATAAAACACTTTAATGACACTTTATGGGATGAGCATGTGGGAATTCTTTGCTCCCCACAGAGAACAGTGCAGTTGCTCCATGTGAATTCCTGGGTTTCTACCCAAGCAGTGCCCAGCCCAGGGCTCAACTGGAGCGTGGGCAGGTCTCACATCCAAGGTCCTGTGGCTGTAGGCCCCTTGTTTGGCCTGTGGGATGGTTGGATCCGTGACCTTTCCTGGTCCGTCCGTGTCTGAGGACACTCCCACACGGGAACGCTGCCGGCCGTCAAACCCCACACCCCAGGGACAAAGTTCACTGCCCAGAGCCAAGAACAAGCACCACAGGCCCGTCTTTGTCCGCTCCTGGGAGTTCCCTGCACCCTCTGCCAGGTTGAACCTCATCCACCCCACGCTCCGGTGGCTCCGAACGTGCTCCCGCGTTGGGAACGTGGTGCCACGAGCGTGACCTCTCCTGCTCAGCGCTCGGAAATAACGAGCCCAGAGCGACAATAACTGCCCTTGTCCAGGGCTGATTGGAGCACAACAACCCCTCCATTGGCTGGCAGGGCTCGGAACAGGTTTGCTTGGGCCAGATCTGCTGGTTTCCACCGTTGGCCATGCCAGGCTTCCAGAGGGCTGGGAGCTTCCAGAGGGCTGAGGGTTTAATGATGTCTCTGGGAAGCAAAGTTCCATTCAGCAACACTTGAATTGGGTTGGGGAGAAAGCTGCTGGAACGTGGATTGAATCCAGTGAAAGGTGTCCCTGTCCACGGCTGGGGGTTGGAATGATCCTTAAGGTCCCTTCCAACCCAGGCCATTCCATGATTCCATTCCGTGGTTCCAGGTACAGTCTGAGTTATTAAGAAAGCAGGCACCAAAACGTTCAGAGGGATGGGGCTGTTGGGACAGGCTGAGAGAGCTGGGATTGTTCAGCCTGGAGGGGAGAAAGAAACCTCTGGGGTGACCAAACTGTGGCCTTCCAGTGCCTGAAGGAGCTGACAGGAAAGGTGGAGGGACTTTGGCCAAGGGCCTGGAGGGACAGGACAAGGGGGAATGGCTTCAAACTGGCAGAGGATAAATTTAGGTTGGATATTGGGAAGGAATTCCTGGCTGGGAGGGTGGGCAGGCCCTGGCACAGGTTGCCCGGAGAAGCTGTGGCTGCCCCTGGATCCCTGGAAGTGTCTAAGGCCAGGTTGGAGCAACCTGGGCTCGTTCCCCACCCGAGGGACCTCCAGGGCTTTGCTGGCACAGGTGGGAACCACCAACTTTGGTCCTGCCAGTTCTAAACCAGACTTAACTGGGGAGAGACTGAGCCAGTGAAGGTGTTCCTTGGTCCTGTCCCTCCTCCAGAGGGTCCCCAGCAGCTCCCTGGGGGGAGCTGGGGAGGGGTGGGACCTTCATGGGACCTTTCCTGAACTCACCCCTGCACATGTCCTTGCAGGGGGAGGAGATGTCAAAATTGAGAACCAGAAGCTGAACTTCAAAGAGAAGGCCCAAGCCAAAGTGGGATCCCTGGACAACGTGGGACACTCGCCGGCAGGAGGGGCCGTGAAGGTGGGTGCAGGGAGCTCTGGCACCCCAGGGTGGGGCTCCAGTGGGCTGCTCCTCCTCCTCCTGCTCTTGAGGGAGAGCAGCTCCTCCACCCCCGGCCTGTTCCAGCCACCTGCTTGTTTCTGGGGCCTCTGTTGTGCCCCAGGGGTAAGGAGGGACCCCAGGAGTACGGATGGGTTGGGAAGGAGAGCGCTGGGAACCACCTTGGCCAGCCAGACCAATCTCCCTGGCAGGCATTCCTGAGGGCTGGTGCTGCCCATCCCCATCCTTCCTGTTGGGATCTGAGAGCAGGGATGGATCACTGAGCCGGGAGCCCCTCAGAGGGGCTGCCTGTGGCCTTCACCTCCAGTTAAAGCTGGTGAGATCCAAGTGCTCTGTGCTGGGAGAGAGCACCTTGTGGCTCTTGGGAGCACTTGGAGGACCATGGAATATCCTGAGCTGGAAGGGACCCCCTGGGAGTGTGGAGTCCAGCTCCTGCAGCCCCTTGGTGTGAGGGTGGGAACAGATGGTTGTGCTCTTGTGGCTGTGATTCCTCCCTTCTCCCATGGGAACACAAACTGTCCCCAGCCTTGGCTCTGCACATTCCAGGTGTGGCTGCAGGAATGTGATGTCTGTGCTCAGGGAGGGGACACTGACCCATCACGGCACAGCATGACCAGGGGGTGCTGGGAATTGTGTTCAGGGAGACCCTGGGACTGTTATTGTGCAGTCCCAGAATGGTTTGGGCTGGAGGGCACCTTAAGGATCATCCCATTCCAACCTCGACACCTTCCACCAGCCCAGGTTGCTCCAAGCCCCATCCAACCTGGCCTTGGACACTTCCAGGGATCCAGGGCCAGCCACAGCTTCTCTGGGAGACCTGTGACAGGGTCTCCCCAACCCTCACAGCCAAGAACTCCTTCCCAATATCCCATCTATCCCTGCCCTCTGGCAGTGGGAAGCCACTCCCTGTGTCCTGTCACTCCAGGCTCTCACAGCCCTGCACCTCTCACATTCTCCTGCACCTCTCACATCCCTACACCTCTCACATCCCTACAATCCCTGCACCCCACACCCCCGCACCTCTCACATCCCTACACCTCTCACATCCCCCTGCACCTCT
>NW_016692063.1:0-3284 GCF_001604755.1 Lepidothrix coronata | reverse complement strand
GCAGGATTTAGTCATAAAAGTGCCCTCTGCTCCCTGCACAAATGGAAACAAAAAGGGACTGTGTGCAGAGCAGAAAGAGGGGGATTAAATCTTAGACTTCGGGTCATTTTATCAGTGAACAACATTCCTGGGGGAGGCAGGAGAGGGACCAGGGGAACCCCGGGACACGTTGGTGCTGCTCTAACAACCCCCAAGGCACATTTTGCACAGCAAAATAAGGAAACACAGAAATAATTTCTGACATCTTGCATCAGGATCTTCCAACCCCTTCCAGCTGAGAATCTCTCCTCACTTGGCACTGGGAATCTCATCCTGTGCTTTACACTCTGCTGAACCCCAGACTTTGAGGGACAATAGTGATGCCTAAAAGGACAATTTTTGGAGTCTAGAGCTCAATCTGCCCATTATTTACTTCACTAAGACTAGCAATCCAGTCTTGAAACATAACATCCCCCTGTAATAAATGGGAAGCCAGAAAAGAGCTGTTCCAGAGGCTCTCCACCAGCATTCCTGGTGTTTGACCCTACCTGCATTGGACCAGGGAGCCTGGCCTGGCTTGGCTGGCTCCTGGTGGGGCTGGAAAAGTTTACTCAGCTTCTCTTGCATTTCCTGCTTCCCCTTCTCCTCACTTTCCTTCTTCTTAGGCATTTCTTCCCTTTTTTGCTTTTCATCTTCCTGAATTTTTTTTTGCCACTGGGGTTCCTCCTCCGGCTGCCCCCGATCCGGCCGCTGTTTGTCCCGTTCCTGGATTCGCCTGTTGGAAAACCAGGGTGGGGTTTTTTTAAGCCACTCAAACCCAAGACCATCCCAGTCAGTTGTCCTTTGGGGTGATCTATGGCACAAAGGGTCCTCTGCGGGGCTTTTCCATTCCCTGGAAGAGCTAATTTGATTTTGAGGAGTCACCAGCCCCTCCCCAGCATCTCCTTACACAATTATTCGTGGGATCACAGAATCACGGAATGGTTTGGGTTGGAAGGGACCTTAAATATCATCTCACTCCAACCCAAGGCCACAAACATCCCTAAGTAGGACTCAGAATAGCCCAATGAGAAGGGAAAAGCAGGAATCAGAACATGTGACACTTCTCATCTTGCTGTTGAGGGGCAAGGGGGAAACACATTTGGAAGCTTCACACAACAGCTCTGCAGAACCATCCAGAGTATTCCACATTCCCAAACTGCCAGAGCTAACAGAGGACAAGACAACAGAAGGAAAGGGTAAATGTGCTCTGCTAGAAACAATTTTCCCCAGTAGAGGTAACTCTGAAGATATAAAACATGCCCACTGTGCTTTGGTTTGTTCCATGACCTTTTTCCACCTCTGGGCTTTCTTCAGACTTACGAAATTAGGGACAAATGCAGGAGAAGAAGCTGCTCCTCACAGGAGCTCCTCACAGAATCCCAGGATCCCTGAGGCTGGAAAAGCCCTCCCAGCCCATGGATCCCCCCTGTGCCCCATCCCCACCTTGTCCCCCAGCCCAGAGCACTGAGTGCCACGGCCAGGCCTTCCTGGGACACCTCCAGGGTTGGGCACTCCAAACCTCCCTGGGCAGCCCCTGCCAAGGCCTCACCACCCTTTCCAGGAGGGAATTCCTCCTCCTGTCCAACCCACCCACCTTCCCAGCATTAGGTTGGTACCAGAGGGCACAAATCTCATCTCAATCCCTGAAGTTTTGAGTTGACAGGAATTTTTCTGAGAGGTGTCAAGGTTTAAATTAAGGGCTCAGATTAAAGCCTTTTGTTACCTCTGAGCTTCTTTTTGCTTTTCCAGCTCCACTGTCTTCCTTTCTTGTTCCTTCTGTTTCAACCTCTCAGCTTCCAAGCTCTTCTGCTTCTGGAGCTGCTGTTTGTTATGGATTTCTCTCAGCTCCTGGAGAAAAAGAAGGAAAACATGTGAAAATATACACTGTGGGACCCAGAACTAACAGCCCCAAATATTCCCTTGGGAAGGAGCAACACTTGGAAATGTTTGGGGATCTCTGTCCAAACTTACCTGCAGTGGCAGATATTTAAGGTCTATACACCACTTACTGTTTTCCTGTTTTTATCCATCTAACTGAGATATTAAAAGGTTAAGAAACAAGAAGGCCTTTAAATGGGACTCTAAAAAGTTTAATCTGAAAAGTCACTTCTGTTTTATTTTGTTTGCTGGTTTGTTGAATTCACTTAATAATTTCCATATAAAAATCTGCCTTCTGAGCTCTCACAACAGCAACACAGTTAATGGGTTTTATTTTCCAGTGAATGGTGATTTAAATCACTTTTATTTTCCAGTGAATGGTGAGTTATTAAAGAACCTTCAGGATTGGTTTATACTCAGGAGATTGAGTTCCCTAAGGAATGTCTTTGGGATGAGTTGTGGTACAGAGAGTATTCACTCATATATAAGTCACTTCTTTAATTAACTGGGAGGACATCCCTGAAAAATTTAGAATATAAATAACAATAAAACCATAATATTTTTCTCAAGATTTCTTTTCTCCATTAACACAAATACAAATTTTATCTGGAATAGCCTGGAATTTTGCATTTAAACTCCTCAGCATTCCAAGGAGTAAAAGGATAACTTTACCTGTGACAACTGAGGGTTTTCACTGAAAATAGTTCACCTTGAAAAACTGATCTGTTCTAATGAAAATATAGTACAGGCAGGAATTGAAACAGTTAATCTTGAAAGTATTTGGACAGTTTTTCAGAAATTCCCAATCTACAAACCAGTCACAGGAAGGTTTCCTGTGAAAATCCTCACGCACTGACCAAAATGTCAAAAATTGCATAAGAGAAAAAAAAATAAAATCAAATATCAAATGATTCAAACCCACTTGATTAAGGGATGAAAGTTTAAAAAAAAAAGTGAAGTTGATCTATAGTATAAACTAAACTAAATATCAAGTGATTCCAACCCACTTGAGAGAGGTTTGAAAGTTTAAACAGTGAAGTTGATCCTCATGTCCCACTCAGACTCGTTTCACTAATGATCCTCAATTTTAAATTCAAGGAAAAGGAAATCAACACCATCAAGGAGATAATCAGTTCCAGGTCTGAATTAAAACTCTGCTAAGGACATCACTGCAGTCCAGGGATAATCTGGATATGGGCCATTCCCTATTTTATGCTCATCCAGAGCACGAGGACCCCGGGGGATCTCAGCCCTGCTCTCCTGGTCACCCGAGATCTTATTGCACCAAAGACCTTGTGCAGGTGCAAATCTACCCCCCCAGCACATGGGCTGTGGTGCCCAACATCCTCCAGCTGGCAGGATCCCACTGCCTTGGGCTGGCAGGG
>NW_016692062.1:0-3285 GCF_001604755.1 Lepidothrix coronata | reverse complement strand
AAAAAAAAAAAAAAACATGCCATCACTCAGGAAAAGTACCTGCTAACTTTTAAAGTTCTAATAGAAATTAATTGCATCAGGTTCCTACAGAAGACTAGGAAGATTGCTTCCTAGAGAAGCAAACTTTTTAACTCCATGAAACCTGAAATTCCATTGCTTTAAAAGAACTGAAGTTGTGCTGGTCTGTGCTGGTTTTTCTGTCTGTGTAGGTTGTATGTTTCTAAGACAGACATGAACAGGGCACAGAGCTCCCTTTTGAAAATAAGTTTACCTAGTCATAGTCCAATATATGCATTCTCTGTACCTTCTAATTAACATCTTGAGAATATATTTTTCATATGCATTATTCTAAATTCTATATTTGGAAGCAATAAGCATTGAGCTCATTTAAGCAGCACCAATCACAATATATCTGCCAGTGCAGATATATTGCGTTTGACATACATTGAATGTGGGGCCTAAGCTTCCAAATGACCCCATGTGCACAGATCCTGGGACATTGGAGATGTTTGGCTGTGGGGGTACTAATCAGAAAGAAGGAATAAAGTATAAGTTATCACTGCCTTTTTTCTTCTTCTTAAATTTTGTGGGCTATAATCCAACTTCCAGTTTGCATCCTGTCTTGTCAAGAGACACCATCTGTCTAGAGGGATCCTTCCATCATCTCCCAGGCAGCTCTCAGTAAGACAAGAGGGCATGGTCTTAAGCTCTGCCAGGGGAGGTTTAGGCTAGATATTAGGAAGAAATTCTTTGGGATGGGCTACCCAGGGAAGTGGTGGATTCTCCGTCCCTGGAGGTTTTTAAGATGAGACTAGACGTGGCACTCAGTGCCATGGTCTGGTAACCACAGCGGTGTTGGATCAAGGGTTGGACTTGATGACCTCAGAGGTCCCTTCCAACCTGGCTGATTCTATGATCTCTCCGGGCAAAACCAATCTTACCCTTTGCTGCAAAAGCTGCAACTGGGTAGAACTCACTCACCCCTCCTGAATGTAACTCCCCTCCTTTCTCATGATATTAGAAAATGGCTCACATTACTTAGAAGGATGATCCCTGACAGCCTCTCTATAACCACACTCCTTCATTGCTTATACTTTGAATGCATAGTTTCCAAGACATTAAACCTAGAGTATGATGAACATCCAAGGCTACCTTTCCACACACATAGCCCTTCAGATAACATCCAACAACTTTCAAGCCTTGCTGAACTATGACACCCATTATCTTTTTGTGTTAACTTAAAGGTTTTCTGAAGATCCAATGGGGAAAAGATTCTTTTCTGCATTAATTATATTGTATTATTAATTTCAATTTGAGAGTGGCACTTTATAAATAAATATATTTATTATTTACTGCTATTTCTGGAGCAAGTTGAAATCAATTTATTTTCTCTCAGAATAAGCAAACTATAACATGGTGCCCAGAATCTGTTGTGTTGTTGCTGAAGGCAGGGCAGGAGCCTCTACCACCAAGACCTTGATGCGGGGTATAGAGGGAGCAACAAATGTGTGACTCCACACCCCTGCAGCAGACTAAGGAGGTGGAGGAAATGAAGCCCTGAAACTGTGCTCTGACAGAGCTAGGCCTGTATACAGGCTGCCACCACACAGAGAAAAGAAGTGGGTGCAGAGGTTTGAGCTTCCTGAAGGAAAAGCTACTCCCAAAGACATCCCCTGGCAGTGCCCAGGTTTTATTACAGTCTGTGGAGCAAGAAAGAGAGTAAGCAAAGGAACCCCAGCCCCATAAACACTATAATACAAAGTGCTGCATCTTCAGCTGAAATGCTTTTAATTTGGTTGCTCTTCTTCGTGCTCCTGGTCTCAGTCAAGGAGGTGCCAAGTAAATGAGAAAGACAGTGCAGAGCTGCCTTCCTGCACCAGCCTGACCCTGCCAAAGGCCTGCCCTGGGCTATGGGAGGGAAGGTGAAAGCCAAGAAGCATGGCCAGAGGGCTGGAAGAGGCACTCACAGCGACAAAGCAGGAGCCCAGCAGTCCCATAAGCAGAGGCCTTGCCCTGCTCATCTAGATCCAGTGCTGCTGCAAAAGGGAGAGGACAATCATGCCAGTGAGCCAAAACCAGAATGGCTGATGGCTCTAGGAAAAATAAATTAAATAAAAAGTCAGTAACCATGAAGGAAGCATAGACTTCTAAAATCCACCTGATCTGGGAAAACTAATGAAATCTAATAAAAGAACTTGTCAGATTCCTTCAGAAAGGTGATGGCGGTTGAAATTCTGTTTTCAGGCAATGTAGAAAATTATTCTACGTAGTTTCAAACAGTGCTCTGGATAAGCATCATCTAACTCTGCCTTGAGTAATCTCTCATCAAAAGCTTTATCTCGTCTGTAATCTGGGAAGATTCAGGCACTGAAACTCAGCTAGTCTTAACCTAGTCATCATCTGAACATGGGTAATGCTATTGGACAACAAGGGGGTTTTTAAGCACACTTCTGCTCCAGAAATGTAAGACTGAATTTTACATTACACAGGCTGAACTTAGAGATACACTTAGTTATATATACACGACCTCTGAAGATCAATTATAAAAAGCCAAACTGGCTCAGTGGTCACTCATATCTGTAGTTTTATTAATAATTTTACATTTTCTTTCCAAAACATGGATTGGATTATTTTTACCAGGAAATGATGCCATAGGATACCAACAAATGGAAATTATATTTAAGAAATAGAGAAATAATCTGGAATTGCATGAAAACAGACTGCTAATAGCCAGATTCACTTCAGCAACCTGAGAATCAAGCACTTCATCTAAGCTATCAGCCAAACTATTTTGACAGTTACTAAAGAGACAGAAACCCTGTGTGTCTCAATGATTCATCCCACCTATATTAGTGAACAACTGAATTAATACAACCTACTAAATTATCTATAGAGTAGGCAAGAAAAGGTTCTCCAAGAGCTTATATTCCCTTACATTCTCCAAGAGCATACAGAGAAAGCCAATACATGATCAAAATGAGAATCAAGTTCATCTAAAAAAAATTAAACAAGGGTGCAATGTAATTGTACTTAGCCTGATGAACATTAAATAGTAGTGCAGATGGTTTAGAACACCCAAACCTCAGCATTAACAGTAACATCTTAACAAGTACCTCATAACATCTGCGGTTTCAACCATAGCAGTCAATATCTAATAACACCAAATGAACCCCACCAAAAAAATTTGCGTCATTACCAGGCAGGGAAAATCATACTACTGTTTCTATCACACCTTCTCCCTTGCTGTTGTGGAGATTAATATTTTCCTTTTCATGAGTCTGGTAG
>NW_016692061.1:0-3286 GCF_001604755.1 Lepidothrix coronata | reverse complement strand
CTCCCCTTCAGCAGGGTGAGCTTTCCCTCAGGGTAAAGCAAGGGTCTCTCATCACTTGACACTGAACTAGCAAGAAGAGTAATTACTGAGCACTTGAGAGCCAAACTCTTTCCTGTCATTAATCCACCTCTAGAGGGCCTGACACAGCATTAGTTTTTATCGTAATTCACATTTGCACTGCAAAATCCATTAAAATCCCAGATATAACCCATGGCTAAACTCGGAGAACGAGCCTGCAGTGCCAGTACTCAAACCCCAACCAACACTTGTGAAATATCAAATCAGCGCACAGGAACAAAATCGTGGCTTGTAACAGAACCTCAGACAACTGGGAAGGAGCACACAAAAAGCTCAGATTCACAGAGATAACCCCCCCCAGGAAGCGAGTTTGCCGAGGGCACTCACGGAGATGGCACTGATCCTCCTGGGCTGGGTGCAGACGATCCGGCACGTGGAGCCCTTCCCGCGCTCGATGTGGTCGTCCAGGATGAACTGGGTCACCTGGGTCGTCTTCCCACAGCCCGTCTCCCCACTGATCACAGTCACACGGTTGTTGTTGATCAGGTTCACGAGCTCCTGGTTCCACAGAGAACACGGTCACTGAGTTATTGTTCAAATCAGATTTTAGAGGGTTTTGACCATTCTCTGCTAACATGCAGTGACCCTTGAGCAGAGTCACAACAGCTGAAGGAACACTGAGCTGTTTGTCACAACACTGCAACTAAAGTTTAGTCTAAACCTCACGGGAGGTGCTCATTTGCGCTTTCCATGCGTAAGGTTTAAAGCACATCCAACCTGAGCACTGGTTTTAAATCTCATATGAAAACAACATGAAAGGACTAAAAAAACCCAAACCTAAAATACACTTTAAAGTTTTCTGCCTCCTGCTTGCCTCCTGTACGTCTCTGGGGACTAAAAACCACCATTTACCCTGTTGGCCTCCAAGACTGCATGAACTGAAGGTTTTTAGCACAGTATTTTAACATTTCTTGTACCACCAGGAACAGCTTCCCAGCCCCTACCTCCCAAGCCCAAGGATTGTCAAGGGCATTATGACAATTTCAGGAGACAAACACTAACAGAAAGGACATTATGGCAAATAGATGAATTTCAGGACAAAGCTCACTAATCATTCACTGAACCTGCAAAAGCAAACCTATTAGAATACTCACTTTCTACTTCACACGAGGGGCACCAAATGAAGAATTAACACCAATTAATAACAGCCTTTACTGTCACTGATGTTATCCTGTGACAGGGAAACTAATGGCAGTCAGAGCCAGCAGTACAGCCACTATTTTACAACACAGCAGCAGAAACACGTATTCTCTGTAGTTAAACACACACCTACCTCTCTCATGCCATAGGAGGGGAGCTTCTCTCGAAACCTCTGGGGAACAGAAAATAAAAGTACCTTTAAACACCTCTTTAACTGAAGCAACGTAACAGATTCCATCCATAATCCAGGCTAAACTGCGAAATAATGACAACCTCCTCAGCAATACTTATATAAACCCAGGTCCAAGGAGAATAACTTTATTTCCACGTGTGTTTTCAGTTTCATTAAATTCAGCAAAATGATCTAAGCCCAGTAGTTCAGCACATGTTGAGGAAGGCACACACAGCTGCAAGAGCAGGGCTCGGTACCAAAGGGAGAACTGGTGTTCATGGCAACTGTTTTACTTCACAGCTTTCTATACATGGATGTTAAAATAACATAAACTCTGTTTCTAAGGAGTGATTCCTTCAGAGCCCATTGCTGTGCTTTCAGTTTTAGACATAAGTGCAGGGACATAACCCATAAAAAGAAAGAAAACCCCACCCAATAAAACAATGTGTCATCTCTGAATTATAGATTCTAATTGTCCCTGAAATTGGTAATTCCACATTTTTAATCACTGTCTTATCAATAGGCACTTATAAAATTCTGAAGGCAATTTTTAGCAAAAGTAACATCATGACAACTTCCTAGTAAATAAACTGCAAACAGGTACATTTGCAGGTCAGTTTAACTGAAAAAAAAATCCAACAAAAAGTACCTGCATTTCAATATATCTGGGATCAGATCTCTTCTTCCTTAAGTCTTCTTTAAGCTGCTCATCTAAATCAGTATCCTGTTCATTTTTTTCAAAGAGATATTCCACATCCCGATCCAGGGATGTTTTTTCCAAGGCCGGTCTCCGTCTTACAGTAGCCTTTTCAGCATCTGGTTTCACCTTCACAGGCTGTTCTGTAGGGCTGGAATCAGAGAACAGAAACCTCAGAGATGATCCCAGCTAAGCCTGGCCACGTGCAGGGAGCCACTACAGGAACACATGAACTTGGGGTTGAGACGTTTCGTCCATCAGTCAGTGAACCACCAGCCCGTAGGAATACAGAATCATGGAATGGTTTGGGGTGGAAGGACCGTAAAGCCCATCCAGCCCCACCCCTGCCATGGGCAGGGACACCTTCCACTAGCCCAGGTTGCTCCAAGCCCTGTTCGACCTGGCCTTGGGCACTTCAGGGATGGGGCAGCCACAGTTTCTCTTGCAGCCTGTCATTATGGTGCATGCCCTGGAACCAATTAAAGTCTGAAATTATGAGCCACCAAAAATTGTACCAAATTAAGCAACCAAGCAACAAAACATTTTCAGAAAATTACTGCTTGGCCCAGCGCCCTGTAACTGTAACTGGCTCCTCCATGCCCTCATTTCAGCACACCTGCCCAGTTCTCCATCACCTGAAATCCTCAGCGAATTCAGAACATACTTTGCTCCACAGAGGGGGACAAAAGACTCCAAAACTGCACAATAACTGAAAACACAAGTCAAATGCCACCTCTGGAAGAGTAACTCCAGAGACCAGGGAAGCTTAAAGGTCCCACATATGCACCCTAAGTAGGGCCTGAGATCAGTTACAAGATGTTACGATTTTAAGTAGAAACGTTAGACCCGAAGCTCAACAATGATGGAAGACAGTTTTACAGCAATGGCTACAACCATTTCAGTGTGACAACACAGGTGGACAAACCTGTTAAGTCAACTCACTCACTAAAGGTAAATACCTTCTGGCACATCTTCCTGCCAGTCTGTGGGAACTTTAAAAGAACCAGTGCCTCTTTACCTTTCCTCATCCCCGGACCACCAGGACATGGATTCTTGCTCTTTGTCGTTCTTAGCCTGGACGGAATTCAGGAGCTGCACGATCTGCTCTTCCCTGCGCTCGTCCATGCGCACGACGGCTCTCTGCGGGAACAGCACAGCCTGCTCAGGGGGTGCGTGGGTACGGACAGGGATCATCACCC
>NW_016692060.1:0-3287 GCF_001604755.1 Lepidothrix coronata | reverse complement strand
CAGGGACAGCAGCCAGGGAATGGCTGGAGCTGTGTCAGGGCAGGCTCAGGTTGGATCTCAGCAAAAGGTTCTTCCCCCAGAGGCTGGTTGGGCACTGCCCAGGCTCCCCAGGGCAGTGGGCACAGCCCCAAGGCTGCCAGAGCTCCAGGAGGGTTTAAATGATGCTCTGGGGCACAGGGGGTGACTCTTGGGGACGGGCCTGTGCAGGGCCAGGGGTTGGACTGGATGATCCTTGTGGGTCCCTTCCAACTGAGGATATTCTGTGATTCTGTGGTCTAACTGTGTAGAGCACTCTCTGCATAGGCTGCCAAGCAGGATGGCACTTCCAAATATATTCCTCTAATGTATTCAACTGATAGCTTATTAATTTATTTGATTAGAAAACAAGATCAAAAAGAATCACAGCATCTTACTAAAGATCATGCACAGCTTGTACACATTATTTGACAGTAAGATACAGCAGAGCTAAAGAGCTGGTAATAATTATGTTTTTAATTCCATTTCTGAATGTCAGTTATTTTGTGCAGGATGTGCTGTACAATTAATGTTTACACTTCCAAATCTAAGAAATACTGCATTGTCTTAACAATTTTTCATTTTTGATTCCATTTTCCCATGTTTTGTTTAAAGAAGTAACATTTGATTTGTTAAACTGTACTTCTGCAGGAATATTCTTGACGTGTATATTGGGTACATCTCCCATCAGTCTGCGAATAGCCCTGACTGTGCCCAAGAAGATTTAAAGGAGAATGATGTTCCTGTAATCTCAGCTGCTAACCCTCCTGTGCTGATGAACACCAGGCAGTCATGCTTATCTAGCACAAAGATCTTTCTTCATTTAATGCCCACAGCTTGAGATAGTCAATCTTGCCCAGCATGTGCTTCAAGTATTTCAGATTGTTATTTGTGATTTTAGTGTATGTCCCTGTGCTATTCCAGGTACTGGGAGTTGGTAGCTACTTATCTATCCATACAAGGCCGTAATCAAAGGCATTTTTACATCAGGATGTGAAGAGCTGTGTCACACACATCCAGGACATCAACCACTATCATGATTCTACAAGTTTGCTAAACAGTTATAAATTGAGCTGTTGTAGATAGACTAGCAAAATAATGATCAAATTATACATCTTTAGGCATAAATTACATAACACTGAATCAAGTGATATTATATTGCTGCATTCACATCTATCTGCTACTGAAAAAAACACTAAGTGACTCTAATGAGCTGAAGTAAAAAAGTTATGAAAAGAAATATGTTCACTATTTAATGTCCACAAGATTATAATTCCTTTGCTTTTATCAGAAGATAAAAATATAATAGACTTTCGAGTTTGCCAGATGAGTCACAACAAAAAACATTAGATGATTCACACAATAATCAATCACAAAGCACGAAAACAATCTCAGTTATTAAACTTGTTGAAAAAAATGAAATGGCACCTCTTTACTATAAATCTGCCACAGAGTTTAAAATGTCAGTGATCACTATGTACAATTTTTTTTAAATCCTATGTATAATATGGTATCATTTTGGTTTAGTCCAGATAATTATTTAAAGAGTCTGATGATATTTTTCTCTGTATATGAGAACTTTTCGTATTGACATACAAGCAGGTCGAGGGTAATAAATCTCACTCAGAGAAGTGATGCCTGAAAATGATAGGCTTTACCTCAGGAAGATCAGGTGTATATTTATCTTTAATTTGCTTCTAGTTAAATAATCTAACAAGCTAAAAACACCACCACTGTTACAAGCATAATGTCACAGCAACAATCATGGAAACTAATGTAAACAATTCTTATTTTGACTTATATTTTGGATGCCTGTTTAATTTTTTATATTTCCTTTTTTAAAAAATACAATTTCTATCCCCACTGTATTATATGACACTGGTGAGAAATACAGCTTTTCAAAATTCATTTCTGTTCCTTGGTCATTTGATACTTTTGGTTATTTGTTCTTATATTTGGTGATGTCTTTTAGTTTTTGAGACAAACCCCCCCCACAAATCTTGTGTCGATTCCACAGAGGAGGTGTGTTACTGTTTGCCCTCCGTTTCTCAAAATCAAGGGGTAGATCACCACAGATGCTTAATGCATCAAACCATGTCAGGTTTTTTCCAAGTGAAATATTGTGGGTTCTAAACTATCATGAAAAACATGCTCAAATTGTGCTGCCACACTGTCAGATACAACTGAGAGGAAAACATATTCCATCTGCAATCCAATTGCACTATTCCCCTTAATTCAATCAACAAAGGAAGAAAACGCACATATTTAAAGAACAATGGAATGTGGGTTTCCACGTGGACTAGGCCTCCTCAGCCTCTGCTCAGGTTATACAACACAAAGCAGCGCTTCACAGAGGCATTTCATACAATTTAACACAGCTGAATGGCTCTTTCCTGGGAGCATTGAAGAAAATTACATATGTTCTGGATCTGCAGAGCCCTTAATCCATGGAAAATGCTTTCATTTCCATAAGACCTACTCAGAGAAAGCCTCATCTTTCTCCATTTTCCACTGCTGTAGTGTAGGAATGTGCAAGGAGCCCTCACTAAACTGTTTAGCATCTAGATGAACTCATTTCCATGGAAAGCAGTACCTGCAATGCTCTCCTGTGTAGTAACCTCTGAGAGGTTCTCTGTAGTTGCTTTCTGCTTTAAGGGATGTATTTATTACTCTGACTCTCCTTAGCTTTTCTAAACATCTTCTTGGAAAGGGGTTGCCTTCTGCAGGATTTCAGAGTAAAGTGGATACTCCCTTCCACCTCTTGCTGCTCTTTTTTCCACACCAGGCACTGAGACTTGACCTGAATGGACCAAAGTACTGATCTCAATTCCAAGAGCACACCCACAGCATGTTACAGTGAGCCAGCTCATCATTTCCTCAGATTGTAAAAGTCAGTT
This sequence comes from Lepidothrix coronata, assembly GCF_001604755.1. NCBI lineage: Eukaryota > Metazoa > Chordata > Aves > Passeriformes > Pipridae > Lepidothrix > Lepidothrix coronata. The sequence continues at coordinate 375 of NW_016692060.1, read as the reverse complement.
ATTTCAATGGAGTCTCACCTAGATCTCTGCAAATACAGTCATGGATCTGGCAATGTGCCCTGGGCAGATCCCCCAGTGTGGGCAGCAGGAGGGGGGATTCTGCCCCTCTGCCCCTCAGGTGAGACCCCCCTGCAGAGCTGCTCCAGCCCTGGGGAACAGCACAGCAAGGACATGGAGCTGCTGCAGAGAGTCCAGAGGAGGCCCCAAGATGAGCAGAGGGATGGAGCAGCTCTGCTGGGAGGAAAAGCTGGGAGAGCTGGGATTGTGCAGCCTGGAGAAGAGAAGCTTTGGGGTGACCTGACTGTGGCCTTGCAGGGCCTGAAGGGGCCTGGAAGAAAGATGGAGAGAGACTATTGACAAGGGCTGGAGTGACAG